>NW_026606595.1:357500-477500 GCF_029890125.1 Rhinichthys klamathensis goyatoka
AGAGGAGAGGTAACGTTGGGGGGGAGGTCGAGTCAAGGAAGTAAACGTAGTTTGGAAGAGAACAGTTCAGATGAAGGAAATGAGTTTGTGCGGAAAAGGGTTGTGAGAGAGGATTTGAAAATAATCCTCAAATTTAGAAAGGAAGACGAGAATGTTGATTTAAGTCCGATAGCGGTGTCTAGGGAAATAAAAAAGAAAATAGGAGATGTGGAAATGGCAAAGATTTTGAGAGATGGAAGCTTGTTGGTCATAAGTAAAACGGAGGAACAGAAAAATAGAGCCTTGGAAATTGAAAGTGTTTGCAGGAACATTATTATTGAGAGAAAGGTGTTGAGTGAGACTAGAGTAACAAGGGGAGTGATAACAGGGATTCCTGTAGATGAAGACTTGGAGAAACTCAAGCGGAGTATTAGTGGAGGCGAGGTGAGTAGAATAAAGAGACTGTTGAGAACAATAAATGGTGAAAGGGTAGATAGCTTATCTGTTCTTCTGGAATTCCAGGAGTCCTTACTTCCAGAAAGGGTGAGAGTAGGATGCATGAGCTTTCTAGTTAGGCCGTATATTCCTCCACCGCTACGATGTTACAAATGTCAGAGGTATGGACATATAGCAGCAGTTTGCAAAGGGAAGCAGAGGTGTCCCAAATGCGGAGGTGAGCATAGAGTGGAAGAATGTAAGGAAAATGTGCAGGATAAGTGTTGTAATTGTGGTGGCCAACACAGAGTAACATATGGTGGATGTGAAGTCAGGAAAAGAGCTGTGGAAATACAGCAGATTAAAACAGTAAACAACATAAGTTATTCAGAGGCAGTGAAGAAAGTACAAGGACAAAGGGGAAGGGTTGATATTGACATTGCTGCCCAGGGGTCGAGAATAGATGCAGGTCAAACAGAGAAAACAAAAACAGAATTGACAGTTGAGAAGATTATTTTGTTTGTGGCCTATGTGATCAATTGTACCGATCAGGTTAAACACAAAACAGAGAAAATTAAAATAATAGTTAAGGGGGCGGAGAAGTTTCTGGGTACAAAAGAAGTATCTTGGGAGCAGATCAAAACAAGACTTGAAGCGGATGGGAAAGTGGGTGGCCCAGGTGATAAGACAAGCTGATTATTGTACAATGGAATGCAAGAAGTTTAATAGCGAATGGTCAGGAATTTAAGGGATTTATTAAAGAGTTAAAAAATAAACCAGAAATTATATGTGTTCAAGAGACATGGCTTAAATTAGAATTGGAGTTTGTTATTAAAGGATATGATAGCATTCGTAGAGATAGAGGGGAGGGTAGTGGAGGAGGATGTATAATATTTATAAAACAAGGAATGCAATATAGAGTTTTGGGGAAAGGAAAAGAGTTGGAATATTTAATAATTGAAGTATGGACCAGAGAAGGAAATTTTTAAGTTGTTAACTTTTATAATCCATGTAATAAGTTGTCGTTAGAATTGCTGGATGAAATGATGATACAGTTAGTAGGGAAGGTGATTTGCTGTGGAGATTTTAATGCCCATAGCACATTATGGGATAAATATAATGATACTAATGGAATGGTGATTGAAGAGATAATGGAGATGACAAATTTAGTGTGTTTAAATGATGGAAGTGGTACAAGAATTAATATCAGAACTGGTACAGAATCAGCAATAGATCTTACATTAGTGTCAGATTCATTAGCAGGCGTTTGCACATGGGAAGTGGTTAGAGGAACGACAGTAGGAAGTGACCATTATCCTATTATAATAGTAGTAGGATTGAGTCTAGAGGAATTTGATACAGTAGGATTGCAGAAATGGTCTTTCAATAGTGCTGAGTGGGATACATTTAGGAATATTAGTGATCAAGAAATGGGAAAAATGTATAGAAATAAAGATGTTGATAATTTAAATGTTTCTTTTTGTAAAGTTGTTGTAGAGGCTGCAGAGAAATCAATAAAGAAGAGGGCAGGTAAGTGCAAAAGTAAGAGTGTACCATGGTGGACAAAGGAATGTAAAAGAGTGATACAATTTCGAAATAAAGCTTTTAAAATGTTAAAACGGAATCATTGTTTTAATAATCTTATTGAATATAAAAAGTTGCAAGCAAATGTAAGGAGAGTCATAAAAAGTGCAAAGAAAGAATATTGGAGGAAATTTTGTTCCTCAATAGGAAGGGAGACAGAAATTGGTAAAGTTTGGGGGATGATAAAAAGAATGAATGGGATAAAAAGAGAATATGGATATCCAGTCTTAAATGATGGAGGAAAAATAGGAGTGAGAGATGAGGAGAAAGCAGAGATGCTGGCTAAAGCATTTGTAACAGTTCACAGTTCAAATAATATTAGTGAAGAGGGGAAAAGAGGGAGGGAAACTACAGTAAGGGAGAATAAAGAAGTACAGCAAGAAGAAAATTTGAATGACCTACTAAACAAACTATTTACAATGATAGAACTAAAACATGCTCTCCAGAAAAATAAGATGTCAGCACCAGGAAGTGATCAGATTTGTTACATAATGATAAACCAGCTCAGTGAAAATTCAAAGGAGGTATTACTAGAACTATATAATAAAGTGTGGGAGGACGGAAAACTGCCACAGAGCTGGAAGGAAGCTGTGGTAGTGCCAATACGCAAGCCAGGAAAAGATTGTACAAACCCGGGGAATTATAGACCAATTGCTTTGACTTCTAACATATGCAAAATAATGGAGAAAATGATAAAGGAAAGGTTAACGTACTATATGGAAAAGAACGGATATATAGCCAAATATCAAAGTGGCTTTAGGAAAGGAAGAAATACAATGGATCCAGCTGTATGTTTAGAGCATGAAATTAGAAAAGCACAAGTAAACAAAGAAAGTGTAGTGGCTGTCTTCTTTGACATAGAGAAGGCCTATGATATGATGTGGAGAGAAGGTTTGTTAATTAGAATATGTAAATTAGGTATCAAAGGAAGAATGTATAGATGGATTAAGGACTTTTTACAAGGAAGATTGATACAAGTTAGAATAGGGGAGAGTTATTCAAGGAAATATATTGTTGAAAATGGAACACCTCAAGGGAGTATAATAAGTCCTTTATTATTCTCCATATTAATAAATGATATGTACAGTGAAATAGAGAATGGGATGGGATTTTCACTTTTTGCGGATGATGGGGCGATTTGGAAGAGGGGAAGAAATCTGAAATTTAATATTAAAAAGCTACAGAAGCTATTACGAAAATAGAAGAGTGGTCATATAAATGGGGGTTTAAGTTTTCAGTAGATAAGACAAAGATAATGTTATTTACAAAGAAAAGAATATGTTCTGAGGCAAAACTAAAGTTATATAATCAAGAATTGGAAAGAGTGAAGTGTTTTAAGTTTTTGGGGATATGGTTTGATGAGGGAATAACATGGGATGTACATATCCAGAAAGTAATTGAAAAATGTAGGAAGGTGTTAAATGTTATGAGGTGTTTGGTGGGAAGTGATGGGAGCTGACAGAACAGCACTGAAGGCAATTTATTGTGGATTAATTAGATCAGTATTAGATTATGGATGTGTGGTGTATGGATCGGCATCAAGCACATCTCTTAAAAAACTAGATACCATTCAGTTTCAGGCTTTGAGATTATGTACAGGGGCTTTTAAAACAACACCAACGGCAGCACTGCAGGTGGAAATGGGAGAAATGCCACTCGAGTTGAGACGAATACAGCTATCTCTGAATTACTGGGTTAATATAAAGGGCCATAATGAAGATCACCCAGCACAAATCACTTTAAAATCTTGTTGGGAAAAGGAGAAGAGGGAGACAAAAAGCTTTGGGTGGACAGTTATACAAAAAGCAACAGAGTTAAAATTAACGGAATTAAAAATCAGTCCTACAGTACCATTACCGATAGTACCACCTTGGATATTACCAGAAGTAAAAGTAGATCTAGTATTATTAGGAAAGAAGAACAAAGACATGGGGTTAATTTTTGACTCGTATGCTGTACAGGAATATATTGATAATTATTATAGTTATATTCAGATTTATACAGATGCATCAAAGAGTTTAGATAATAGGGTAGGAGTAGCTTTTTTTGTTCCAGAGTTTCATATTTCAACAGCGAAGAGGATAAGTGATAATGTTCAGTATACACAGGAGAAATGTTAGCAATTCTGTCAGCAGTTCAGTGGATAGAGGAAGAAAGACCATTGAGAACTATTATTTGTTCAGATTCTGCATCATCATTAGTCAGTTTACAGAGCAGTCATTCAGATAGTAGAGCCCATATATTGATAGAAATTCATCAAGCATTATGATGGGTATTACAGTTATATTTGTGTGGGTACCAGCACATATTGGAATTAAAGGAAACGAAAAGGCAGATAAGGCTGCAAAGGAGGCCACAAAAAGAGAAGACATTGATGTAGAAGTTAACATCAGTAAGATGGAAATGAAGAGCATTATTAAACAGAGTTTGAAGAAAAGGTGGCAAAAGCAATGGGAAGAAGAGAGAAAAGGACGATGGTTTTACAAAATTCAGAGGAAAGTGGGGGAAATGAGATGTACAGGAAGGAAAAGGAGAGATGAGACAATTAGACTTAGGTTTGGACATACAGGACTAAATAGCACTTTATTTAAAATAGGTAAACATAACACCGGCAGATGTGAATACTGTGAACAACAAGAGACAATAGAACATGTCATGATAGACTGTAAAAAATATGAGGGAAAAAGGAGGGAAATGATCCAAAATTTGAAAAAGGAAAGAGTACGGTATGATTTAGTAGAAATTCTTAGGAAAAATTCTAAAGAAAAGTGTTATGGAATTGTTTTTCATTATTTTAGAATAATTAATATGATTGAGAGGATTTAAATTATTATTATTATTATTTTTTTTTTTATATATAAGTAATAGTCATTCAGTACCACACTCCATACCAGTAGGTGGCAGTAATGCACCATTTCATTGTGTGCCAACCGCCATAAAACTCGAATAGAAGAAGAAGAAGAAGAAGGGTCGGCGTGATTGTAACCACGTGATTTCTAACAGCGTGCGCGCTGTGTTTGCGTGTTGTCCTGTGTGTGTTGTGTTTGTTTCTGCTGTGTTGTGTTGTGTTGTGTTGTGTTGTGTGTGATGATGGATCAGTGCGCAGTTGACGAGCTGTACGAGGCGTTCGCTGTTCTGGCTGGAAGTGACCCTGATCACTGCTCTTACCCAAAGGTAACACACTACCTGTGTGTGTGTGTGTGTGTGTGTGTGTGTGTGTGTGTGTGTGTGTGTGTGTGTGTGTGTGTGTGTGTGTGTGTGTGTGTGTGTGTGTGTGTGTGTGTGTGTGTGTGTATGCATGCGCATGCGCGCGAGACCCTGATCACTGCTCTTACCCAAAGGTAACACACTAACGTTACCTCTCTCTCTCTGTGTGTGTGTATGCTGTGTTTCAGGTGTGTGTGTGTTTGTTGTGTTTCAAGTGTTTGTTTGTTGTGGTTCAGGTGTGTGTGTGTGTGTTGTGGTTCAGGTGTGTGTTGTGGTTCAGGTGTGTGTTGTGGTTCAGGTGTGTGTGTGTGTGTGTGTGTGCTTGTTGTGGTTCAGGTGTGTGTGCTTGTTGTGGTTCAGGTGTGTGTGCTTGTTGTGGTTCAGGTGTGTGTGTGTGTGTGTGTGTGTTTGCTGTGTTTCAAGTGTGTTTGTTGTGGTTCAGGTGTGTGTGTGTGTGTGTGTTTGCTGTGTTTCAGGTGTGTGTGTGCTTGTTGTGTTTCAAGTGTGTGTTTGTTGTGGTTCAGGTGTGTGTTTGTTGTTGTGGTTTGGCTTTTCAGTCTCTGCGTTTGTTGTGGCTCAGGTGTGTGTTTGTTGTGTTTCAGGTGTGTGTGTGTTTGTTGTGTTTCAAGTGTGTGTTTGTTGTATTTCAGGTGTGTGTGTGTGTTTGTTGTGTTTCAAGTGTGTTTTGTGTTTCAGGTGTGTGCTTGTTGTGTTGCAGGTGTGTGTGTGTGTGTTTGTTGTGTTTCAAGTGTGTGTTTGTTGTATTTCAGGTGTGTGTGTGTTTGTTGTGTTTCAAGTGTGTTTTGTGTTTCAGGTGTGTGTTTGTTGTGTTTCAGGTGTGTGTGTGTGTGTGTGTGTGTTTGTTGTGTTTCAAGTGTGTGTTTGTTGTGTTTCAAGTGTGTGTTTGTTGTATTTCAGGTGTGTGTGTGTTTGTTGTGTTTCAAGTGTGTTTTGTGTTTCAGGTGTGTGTTTGTTGTGTTTCAGGTGTGTGTTTGTTGTGTTTCAGGTGTGTGTGTCTGTTTGTTGTGTTTCAGGTGTGTGTGTGTGTGACATCACCCGTAGTGTTTCTGAAGAGTGTTTCTGAAGCCCAAAGTGGGCGGAGCCGGCCGTCGCCATCTTGGCAGCGTCACTCGCGGATAACACACTATGGGCAGAGACCACGCCCCCTAGCTCGACGTGATGGCGTTAGCTCAGGCTGAGGAGCTAATGCTACATGCTTCTGGCAGTGCCGCCGCTAGTGCTGTGATGGCAAGTTCAGCGGCGGGATTAGCTGAGGTGACGTGATGCTAGCAGACAAACGGCTAGTAGTGACAGCAGCCGCAATCCACCTGTCACTGAAGTGGCCACGCCCTTAATTATGCAGAACTTTAAGGCTTAATATAATTTAAACGGATGAGTTACAAAAAAATTCACCCCCCTCACAGTCGCCATGAAGGGCAACATTAGCGATATAGACCCAAACCACTTTTAGCTCCAGACTGTAAACATGTGTTTTTCTGCTGTAAAGTTGGGCGTTTTAACATGCGGGTCTATGGGACTGAGTCTCTTCTGCAGCCGGCCTCTAGTGGCCAGTGGAGGAACTGCAGTTTCAGTCTCTGCCGTGTTGGCTTTAAAAGAGAGACGGGAGGTTGCCGCTCGGTGAAAACACAGTTTGAACATTAACACTGCACTGCGCTTACATACAGGTTAACACAGTCTCATCCCAAGACGTCATATGACTGACGCTTTTGACCATTCGTCAACATCCGACGTTTTAGGGTACCCTTTAGCGTCAGTTAGATGACGATCCTAGGGCGTCATATGTCTGACGCTTTACCTTTAGCGTCAGTTAGATGCCGCGGGTAGGTTTAGGTCTGGGGTAGGGTTAGGATTTCATAGCGTCATATACTGACGTTAAAGGGTACCCTAAAACGTCGGATGTTGACGAATGGTCAAAAGCGTCAGTCATATGATGTCTTGGGATGAGACTGGGCTGTACAGGTACATAAGAAGCTTAAATAATGATTAAATGGAAATGTCTTGCACCTAAAAGTGAAATAAAAAATGTACTTAAATAAAGATTAATGAAATGTATTGTATTTAAAAGTAAAAAAAAAAAAGTACTGTACTTGATAGATGTTTTAACACCGCTGCAAGAGAAACCCGAGACGGGCAGTGGAGCTAATCCACCAGAAAGCCTGAGAACACACGATGCCGTTAGTTGAGCTATATGGGGCCGCCATGCTAGTTTGTGCCGCTGTTCAGAGAATCGGATCTGTTGGATTCATCACACGTGAACTCATCACTTCTCCCGAAATACATGAAAGTAAGCGGGCGGTGAACCGGGAGAAGAATGGAGGAAACTTTAAAGTTACTTACGCAATGTGTGTCTGATATGAATAAAACATGTCGTCTAATTATAATGGAAAGGATTATTATTGCCGCAGACATCAGTGTGTAACTCTAAATGTATTGTTTTTTTAAATTACTTATGTGAATTTAAATGTCGAAAACCTAAAATAAACATTATGTGGTTGAAATAGTTAATATAAATGGTGTCCGTCTCTGGCTCAGTGCCAGCCGACGCGCGAAAGCACATTTGAATTTAGCATTTCAGGTGTGTGTTTGTGGTGTTCAGGTGTGTGTTTGTTGTGTTTCAGGTGTGTGTTTCAGGTGTGTGTGTGTTGTGTTTTGGGTGTGTGTTTATTGTGTTTGTGTTTCAGGTGTGTGTTTATTGTGTTTGTGTTTCAGGTGTGTGTTTATTGTGTTTGTGTTTCAGGTGTGTGTTTATTGTGTGTGTGTTTCAGGTGTGTGTTTGTTGTGTTTCAGGTGTGTGTGTGTTGTGTTTTGGGTGTGTGTTTATTGTGTATGTGTTTCAGGTGTGTGTTTATTGTGTTTGTGTTTCAGGTGTGTGTTTGTTGTGTTTCAGGTGTGTGTTTGTGGTGTTTCGGGTTCAGGTGTGTGTGTAGTGTTTGTGGTGTTCATGTGTGTTTGTGTTGTGTTTCGGGTTCAGGTGTGTGTTTTGTTCAGGTATGCGTTTGTGTTGTTCATATGTGTGTTTGTGTGTTGCAGGGCTACATGAAGAGGCAGGCAGTGTTTGCGTGTAACACGTGTGTTCAGGAAGGCATGGATCCGGCCGGTGTGTGTCTGGCGTGTGCGAACGCGTGTCATGATGGTCATGATGTGTGTGAACTTTACACTAAAAGGTCTGAAGAGATTCATCGCTCGTCTCAAACTCTCTAGAGTATCTGAGCAGAAAACATTCACTCACTGACATTTTACTGTGTGGTTGTGTGTGTGTTTGTTTGTTTTGTCACAGGAATTTTCGTTGTGATTGTGGCAATGAGAAATTTCATGGCTTCCAATGCAGACTTCATACGGTGAGTGTTCTGAAGCAGACCCGATGTCTGTCCTCGTAATCAGTAGCTCAGATCATCATGAATAGCCGCCTTTCCACCGGAATTACACGGAACAGTTTGTCCCAGGAGCTGTTTCCCCCAGACCTGTTGCTGTCTGCGTTTCCACCGCGTCCGAAAGTGAAGATAAGGCAACTCAGTCCGGTGATGTAGGACTGTGCGCGACTTTACAGTTCCCGTTGGATTTCATCCTCTGAATTTAAGCTTAACTAAGCCTGAACCTCGTCATCGGTTCATCAGTTGTATTTTTTAAACTCCATTGTTGATTTGAATAGCAAACAACTGTTACTGCACGCACCACAATAGATGGTGGTTGAAATAAAATGCTGCGTGAAGTCAACCAATCAAAATGCAGCAGGAACTCAACCAATCAGCGTGTTCAGCGTCCCACCCCTGAAAGTTCCTGAACTTTGAAAAAGTACTACCTCGCAAGTAGGGACTTTCTGAGGGACAAATATTTACCCGGAACTTCATTTAGACCCTGATTCCTGCGGTGGAAACACACCGAGTCCCACCCCAAAGTCCCTAGTTCCTGGGGAAAGTTCCTGCGGTGGAAACACACCGAGTCCCGCCCCAAAGTCCCTCGTTCCTGGGTAAAGTCCCTGCGGTGGAAACACACCGAGTCCCACCCCAAAGTCCCTAGTTCCTGGGGAAAGTTCCTGCGGTGGAAACACACCGAGTCCCACCCCAAAGTCCCTAGTTCCTGGGGGAAGTTCCTGTGGTGGAAACACACCGAGTCCCACCCCAAAGTCCCTAGTTCCTGGGGAAAGTTCCTGTGGTGGAAACACACCGAGTCCCACCCCAAAGTCCCTAGTTCCTGGGGAAAGTTCCTGCGGTGGAAACACACCGAGTCCCACCCCAAAGTCCCTAGTTCCTGGGGGAAGTTCCTGTGGTGGAAACACACCGAGTCCCACCCCAAAGTCCCTAGTTCCTGGGGAAAGTTCCTGCGGTGGAAACACACCGAGTCCCACTCCAAAGTCCCTAGTTCCTGGGGAAAGTTCCTGCGGTGGAAACACACCGAGTCCCACCCCAAAGTCCCTCGTTCCTGGGGGAAGTTCCTGTGGTGGAAACACACCGAGTCCCACCCCAAAGTCCCTAGTTCCTGGGGAAAGTTCCTGCGGTGGAAACACACCGAGTCCCACCCCAAAGTCCCTAGTTCCTGGGGAAAGTTCCTGCGGTGGAAACACACCGAGTCCCACCCCAAAGTCCCTAGTTCCTGCGGTGGAAACACACCGAGTCCCACCCCAAAGTCCCTAGTTCCTGCGGTGGAAACACACCGAGTCCCACCCCAAAGTCCCTAGTTCCTGGGGAAAGTTCCTGCGGTGGAAACATACCGAGTCCCACCCCAAAGTCCCTAGTTCCTGGGGAAAGTTCCTGCGGTGGAAACACACCGAGTCCCACCCCAAAGTCCCTAGTTCCTGGGGAAAGTTCCTGCGGTGGAAACACACCGAGTCCCACCCCAAAGTCCCTAGTTCCTGGGGAAAGTTCCTGCGGTGGAAACACACCGAGTCCCACCCCAAAGTCCCTAGTTCCTGGGGGAAGTTCCTGTGGTGGAAACACACCGAGTCCCACCCCAAAGTCCCTAGTTCCTGGGGGAAGTTCCTGTGGTGGAAACACACCGAGTCCCACCCCAAAGTCCCTCGTTCCTGGGGAAAGTTCCTGCGGTGGAAACACACCGAGTCCCACCCCAAAGTCCCTAGTTCCTGGGGAAAGTTCCTGTGGTGGAAACACACTGACTCCCACCCCAAAGTCCCTAGTTCCTGGGGAAAGTTCCTGTGGTGGAAACACACCGAGTCCCACCCCAAAGTCCCTCGTTCCTGGGGAAAGTTCCTGCGGTGGAAACACACCGAGTCCCACCCCAAAGTCCCTAGTTCCTGCGGTGGAAACACACCGAGTCCCACCCCAAAGTCCCTAGTTTCTGGGGAAAGTTCCTGTGGTGGAAACACACCGAGTCCCACCCCAAAGTCCCTAGTTTCTGGAGAAACGCGGCTTATGTTATTCGACTTCGGTGAAATAGAAAGCGTTTCTAAAACAGAATCGTTGCGGGATTTTTTTGGACAAAATCCCTGATTAACGTGGAAAACGCAGCTTTTCTTGAGTGTCACATGACGTCTGGTCGGCTGTGTGTGTGTTCAGATCTGATGTTGTTCTGTCATCTGATGCTCAGGGAAAAGAAGGGCGAAACCTGAAGAACTCATACAATCACAACTACTTTGGGCGCTACTGCTCGTGTGACCGGCCGTATCCGGATGAAGACGACCAGGTGTGTGGCGCTCCTCTTCCTCACTGAGGGATGAAGCTGCAGGGGATTATGAGCTGTTTCTACTTTCTCCAGGTGAACGAGGAGATGATCCAGTGTGTGGTGTGTGAGGACTGGTTCCACGAGAAGGTGAACTCACACACACTGTTATTCCTCTCTCCCTCTCATCCTCAGGGGCCGGTTGCACCAGCTGGACGTAAAGAAGTTGGATGTAAGCTCTACGCTGGACTTCGTTACGTCCAGCTTTCCGATGAATATTTACACCTGTTGCACAGTCTGAAACTACGACTAGCATAGACGATGCTCGTACACGCTGACTTGTTGTACCGCACTGATTGTTTATTGGCTCCAACGAATAGAGGACACAACACGACTGCTGAGCCGAGGAAAAGCTAATTAAATTACTCCGATTGTGAAACAAGAAAAATGATTGAGCTATTCAGTAATATGCATAGTTTGGTATGCGAGCATTGGCATAAAACCGAAGAGAAATTAGCACCTGCAGTGTTGAGGACAGCGCTCCGTTCCTGTCTGTTACATGTTGTAACTGCGGTGATAACTCCATTTAATTCTAACAATTCAACCCTACTGAAATGAAAACGTTCAATAAATGATGTCTCCATGTATATCTGTAGGATTGATGCGGTCTCTCATTACTCTTTCACGCCGGAAAGCCCGCTGATCGTGTAGCCTGTATACCAGACGGGTCCTACCTTTGACTAGGTGTTAGATTTAGTCTCAAATGTGCGCTACGCCCAGATGGTGCAACAGGGATTAATTCTACACAGGAAGCTTAGTCTTACAACCGTGTGTACGTCCACTGTTGCAACCGGCCTCTGGTGTTAAAGTGTGTCCTGATTTTTCAGCATCTGGATTCTCCAGTGGCTGGCGGAGAGGTGCTGACGGAGATGATCTGTGTGAGCTGCATGGAGCGGGCGCCGTTCCTCTGGGCGTACGCGGCTCGATTAGCAGGTCTGGAGGAGGTTCGCTCCTGAAGAAACATGGGCCGCAGGGTCTGTTCTGCAGTCACTGCGCTGTTGTAAACGGGATCTGTTGTGATCTCCTCCAGGTTCTACTCTGAATAAACAAGGCATCTGTGAAGAGCAGGTGAGCACTGATCAGACGTCAGGTGACCAGCAGTCGGATGCTGCTGGAGCCGCGGGTCAAGGTGATTCAGGGACGGCTCCTGTGGATCAGCAGATCTCAGACGGCAGCGGATGCGTGTGGAAGGAGCTGAAGGCCGGAGCCGCGGGTAGAGGTGATTCAGGGACGGCTCCTGCGGATCAGCAGATCTCAGACGGCAGCGGATGCGTGTGGAAGGAGCTGAAGGCCGGAGCCGCGGGTAGAGGTGATTCAGGGATGGCTCCTGTGGATCAGCAGATCTCAGACGGCAGCGGATGCGTGTGGAAGGAGCTGAAGGCCGGAGCCGCGGGTAGAGGTGATTCAGGGACGGCTCCTGCGGATCAGCAGATCTCAGACGGCAGCGGATGCGTGTGGAAGGAGCTGAAGGCCGGAGCCGCGGTGTGTGTGAGGGAAGCTCCGGTGTTCTGGCCGTATCACTGGAGAGAGAAACTCTGCCGCTGCACCGACTGCAAGGTGTCGTTCACAAGCTTAATTCAGTGAATCACTGTTACAGAGATCTGTTTCTGTAATATTTTAACTGTTTTTAATGTTCTATATATTGTGTGTAGAGAATGTATGTAGAGACGGGTGTTCCTTTCCTGCTGGACAAGTCGGACACGCTGCTCGCATACGAGGAGAGAGCCAAAACTGAAGCGCTGAGGAGCGATGACCTGCTGCTGTCCTGCCTGACCTCTGTGACCCCTCTGACCTCTGTGACCCCTCTGACCTCTCTGACCCATGTGCAGCAGCTCGAGGTCATTTACCGTAAGTGCGGCTCTGTCATTGAAATGCTCTCTGAGGACGTCAGACCTCATTCATGAATATTACAGAAAACACAAACATTCACTGATGCTCAATAAGAAAACACACTAACAGCCGGGGGGTGTAAACTTTTGAACAGGATGAATAGTATAAATTATGTATATAATTATAATCTGTATAGATTCTGTATAATTTTTTAATCATCGCAATTTATCTGATATTATCTCATTTTGTCTGTCACTTTGATCTGACATCGCTAGCTTTAATCTAAATCGCTATCGCTCGCACAAAGCGCATTTTGCTAGCCAGTTATTCTGCCATCCGTGTTTGGCGTCTTTTTTTCTCTTGCGCCTTTTATGAGTCCAAACACCTGTGGTGAGTAGATCAGTCAACAAACACTGCGAGTAATGTCTTCTCCTGTTATTGTCACTTGCACGTCGTGTCACATGTATAGCATAGCCTTCTCTGTCAGCACTGAGGCTTTACATGTGATAAATGCAGAGAAACAGTCAGGCTGACGGAGAAGATTTCAGAACTAGAGACACGCATCCAAACCTTAAAGGGTTAGTTCACCCAAAAACCTTAAAGGGTTAGTTCACCCAAAAATGATGTCATTAATGACTCTCCCTCATGTCGCTCCAAGCCCGTCAGACCTCCGTTCATCTCCGGGACACAGTTTAAGATATTTTAGATTTAGTCCGAGAGCTTTCTGTCCCTCCATTGTAAATGTGTGTACGGTATACTGTCCTTGTCCAGAAAGGAGATAAAGACATCATCAAAGTAGTCCATGTGACATCAGTGGGTTAGTTAGAGTGTGTAGAAGCATCGAAAATACATTTTGGTCCAAAAATAACAAAAACTACGCCTTTATTCAGCATTGTATTGTGTTCCGGTTCTGTTGTGGATCCGCGTTCAGTGCCGCTGCTGACGTGTGTCTGGTGTGTGTGTGTGTGTGTGTGTGTGTGTGTGTGTGTGTGTGTGTGTTCCGGTTCTGTTGTGGATCCGCTTTCAGTGCCGCTGCTAAGACGTAAGACGCTGCTGACGTGTGTCTGGTGTGTGTGTGTGTGTGTCTGGTGTGTGTGTGTGTGTCTGGTGTGTGTGTGTGTGTGTGTGTGTGTGTGTGAGAGTGTGTGTGTGTGTGTGTGAGAGTGTGTGTGTGTCTGGTGTGTGTGTGTCTGGTGTGTGTGTGTGTGTGTGTGTCTGGTGTGTGTCTGGTGTGTGTCTGGTGTGTGTGTGTGAGGCTGTGTGTGTGTGTGTGTGTGTGTGTGTGTGAGTGTGTGATAGACAGGATCTGTTATAGTGCCTTTGGCTGAGATGTGTCTTCTCTCTCCTGTGTCCAGAGGTCAGTGAGCTGAAGGAGGAGCTGAGGGAGTTCCTGCAACAGTCGTCGGACCAGAGGAAGGTAAAGAGGGGAACCGGTCACTGAGATGGTCAGGAGTAAAGCTCAGTGTTCATGATCTCTGTGTGTTTCAGGAGGTGACACCGGAGCGCTTGCGGGACTTCCTAGAGGAACTGCAGGCCAGAAAGAGGAGGCGGTTAAACTGAACCAATCAGCAGCGCTTCTGGCAATATCATGAGCCTTAACATCCACTTTAATAAAGTTCCAGAGCAAAAACTATCACTTGTGTACAAATACTTCTTAATGCTTTATAATTAGAGATGCACCGATGGATCGGCTGTGACCGGAATCGGCCGATTTTCACGTGATCGGCGACCGGCCGGTCAGTCTGACATGCCGATTTTATGCTGGTCAAACGCACTGGGGCGCCGCATGATTAACATCGCGCAACATCAGCATCACGTGCACACGGAACACACATGTAGGAAACCTCGTGAATTACGGCCGTTTCACACCGCAAGCGTGAGCAGCGGGGTTATTTTTCTTCGGCGTGCATCAATGAGTGCATTCACACCGGGAGCCGGAGCAGCGCTTGTGCATCGAGCAGGAGCGTCGAGCAGGAGCGTCGAGCAGGAGCGTCGAGCAGGAGCGTCGAGCATGAGCGTCGAGCAGGGGCGTCGAGCAGGGGCGTCGAGCAGGGGCGTCGAGCAGGGGCGTCGAGCAGGAGCGTCGAGCAGGAGCGTCGAGCAGGAGCGTCGAGCAGGAGCGTCGAGCAGGAGCGTCGAGCAGGAGCGTCGAGCAGGGGCGTCGAGGAGGGGCGTCGAGCAGGGGCGTCGAGCAGGGGCGTCGAGCAGGGGCGTCGAGCAGGAGCGTCGAGCAGGAGCGTCGCGCAGGAGCGTCGAGCAGGAGCGTCGAGCAGGAGCGTCGAGCAGGAGCGTCGGGCAGGAGCGTCGGGCAGGAGCGTCGGGCAGGAGCGTCGGGCAGGAGCGTCGAGCAGGAGCGTCGAGCAGGAGCGTCGCGCAGGAGCGTCGCGCAGGAGCGTCGAGCAGGAGCGTCGAGCAGGAGCGTCGCGCAGGAGCGTCGGGCAGGAGCGTCGGGCAGGAGCGTCGGGCAGGAGCGTCGAGCAGGAGCGTCGAGCAGGAGCGTCGGGCAGGAGCGTCGGGCAGGAGCGTCGGGCAGGAGCGTCGCGCAGGAGCGTCGAGCAGGAGCGTCGCGCAGGAGCGTCGAGCAGGAGCGTCGGGCAGGAGCGTCGGGCAGGAGCGTCGGGCAGGAGCGTCGGGCAGGAGCGTCGGGCAGGAGCGTCGGGCAGGAGCGTCGGGCAGGAGCGTCGGGCAGGAGCGTCGAGCAGGAGCGTCGGGCAGGAGCGTCGGGCAGGAGCGTCGGGCAGGAGCGTCGGGCAGGAGCGTCGAGCAGGAGCGTCGCGCAGGAGCGTCGAGCAGGGGCGTCGAGCAGGGGCGTCGAGCAGGAGCGTCGAGCAGGAGCGTCGGGCAGGAGCGTCGGGCAGGAGCGTCGGGCAGGAGCGTCGGGCAGGAGCGTCGGGCAGGAGCGTCGAGCAGGAGCGTCGCGCAGGAGCGTCGAGCAGGAGCGTCGAGCAGGAGCGTCGAGCAGGAGCGTCGGGCAGGAGCGTCGGGCAGGAGCGTCGGGCAGGAGCGTCGGGCAGGAGCGTCGAGCAGGAGCGTCGCGCAGGAGCGTCGAGCAGGAGCGTCGAGCAGGGGCGTCGAGCAGGAGCGTCGAGCAGGAGCGTCGAGCAGGGGCGTCGAGCAGGAGCGTCGAGCAGGAGCGTCGGGCAGGAGCGTCGAGCAGGAGCGTCGGGCAGGAGCGTCGAGCAGGGGCGTCGCGCAGGAGCGTCGAGCAGGAGCGTCGCGCAGGAGCGTCGAGCAGGAGCGTCGAGCAGGGGCGTCGAGCAGGAGCGTCGCGCAGGAGCGTCGGGCAGGAGCGTCGAGCAGGAGCGTCGCGCAGGAGCGTCGGGCAGGAGCGTCGGGCAGGAGCGTCGGGCAGGAGCGTCGCGCAGGAGCGTCGCGCAGGAGCGTCGGGCAGGAGCGTCGGGCAGGAGCGTCGGGCAGGAGCGTCGGGCAGGAGCGTCGGGCAGGAGCGTCGAGCAGGAGCGTCGCGCAGGAGCGTCGAGCAGGGGCGTCGAGCAGGGGCGTCGAGCAGGGGCGTCGAGCAGGAGCGTCGGGCAGGAGCGTCGGGCAGGAGCGTCGAGCAGGGGCGTCGAGCAGGGGCGTCGAGCAGGGGCGTCGAGCAGGAGCGTCGAGCAGGAGCGTCGAGCAGGAGCGTCGAGCAGGAGCGTCGAGCAGGAGCGTCGAGCAGGAGCGTCGCGTGAGCAACAGTGAAGCGCGGGTTTCGGCGCCGAGTCTATTCTGCTCGCGCTCAATTAAAGTGAAAGCATACTTTTGATGGACAAAATAAATATTATTTAAAAGTGCCCCAAATGCACAGAATTTGCACGTCTGGTGTGTTTTAACAAGAACTGAAGTAGCCAGGCTATGTCAGAAAAGAAAATTAAGACTCAAAAATATTTATAGAAAATAACTTGTTTTTATTCCCAATCGTTTCCCTGCACATGCTCCACTTGTCCTGTTTAGCCCGGCTGGACATGTGTCAGAGAGAAGAACTGTGGGAGAAATATAACTTGCCATTGATGTACAAGTGATTGCAATAGGCCGGTGTGTGTGTGTGTGTGTGTGTGTTGATATATATATACTGCAAGGGTAGGCTATATTTATTTTATTTTTATTTGTTATTTATATATTATTTTATTGCCATTACCTGTTTTCATACAAAAGTTTAGTTTGCTAAATATATCAATTTTTTAGTTGGATATTGGATGTGAAAAGGAAATGGTTCTTCTATAACACTGCACTTTAGATGTGTGTGGATTTCCCACACCAGGAGTAATTTATATAGTTCTATTTTATAGCGATTATCTGTTAAAAAAAATGTTCTATTAAAGAGAAGATAGAAAATAAATATTTGTGTGTGCTGTGAAGTGATTTAAAAAAAGGACATCGGTATCGGCAGGTCTAACTCAAGAAAAATCGGCCTAGAAAATTGTAATCGGTGCATCTCTGTTTATAATGAAGTGCTTTGCGTCAGATTCACTCTTGTAGCTCTTTATCAGAACGTCTCATGTTCAGCATCTTTGCTCCAGTCCTTGAATCTGATTGGTCGAGCAGGAGTGCTGATGTATGTGTGTCTGCTCATAGACCTGCATCTACAGTCCCCCTCACCCAGAGTCCCGCACTCTCAGACCCCTCGTTTCCGAGACAGCGCCTCCTATCAGACATGTGAAGAACTTAAGCCAGAACGTGAGTAGGCTATCTTCAATTTTATTTAGCGAATCGTAGTAGCCTACTCGTTTGATTTATTTTTTAATAAAACTAATTTAGCTCATCGATACAACATATGATAAGCCATTTAATATTTGTAAAGATAGTTTGTAACAAGATTTGAGCCGTTAATGTATGTTTTTCGCCCTCTTCCCCCCGAAAATATTTTGATAGCTAACGTTAGCCTTTAACCTTGGACTTTTGTAGATATGTCATAAATGCTGGAGTGATTTTCACTATTCCAGGGTACACCGTACATCGATGGAGTCGCCCCTGCCGAACCCAGCAACATATCAATCATTTTATGATTATGCAAAGCGACTTATAAATTCGTTTTTTAATGCAATTGAAGACGAAAAGTAAAGTCACGAACACAGTTTTTTCTTCCTTTTTTCTTTACAGCAAGATGATGTTTAGGTGATCATTAAATAAAGTACAGAATTGTTTATTATTGGTGTTTTGTCTATTCTGATTTGTTTTGCTTCGCATTCAAAATATCAAAAAACAGATTTTGCAATGTTAGCATGGTAATGTTAATTAAACCATTATAGGTTGAACTGAAAGAAAAATTGGAAATTGAATTAAAAAAATATATAAAAAAACATTGTAGCAATATAATATCACACACTATTTTTCAGAAGAGGGTTCAATCATTTATTTGGGGTGTTATACGATCTTTCGAACAGCAGGAGGCGCTGTGGTCTGAGAATGCGGGACTCTCGGTGGGGGACTGTAGATGCAGGCTCCGAGTCTGCAGCTTCATCATGTTGGTTCAGTCAGACGCTGGGGTGCTTCTCATTTCTTATTTGTGCATCCTCGTTTCCTTTCCTCGTTTCCTTTCCTCGCGTCTCAGCTCCACCCCCTGTAGGACGCGAGGGAAGGCTGCAAGGGAAAAAAACGAGGACGGAGGAATTGAATGAAAGCTTTTTTAATACATTGGAATACTTGATCACTCGAGCGTCACTCCACTGCGTCATCGGCAGTGCTCAAAGGATCTGCCCTTATGTTGTTAAAGTTTGTTTATTTAAGAAATTCATAATAAATAATAATAAAGCAAGATACCTTGTTGAAATATGTGAGTTGTGTGGTTTATGTAAACTACAAAAGTAAAGTATAAATTCAAATGATTGTGACAGATGTGAAGGGGGAGGAGAATTGATACGTGCGTCATGTTTAGTGGATAAAACTGTTCCGCAAAGGGTACACCTGTGTATTCTCGCTCATAGCTCCTCTGGAAGCTCCTCACTCCTCGATCCTCGCCTCCTCGATCCTCACCTCCTCGATCCTCGCCTCCTCGATCCTCGCCTCCTCACTCCTCGATCCTCACTCCTCGATCCTCGCCTCCTCGATCCTCGCCTCCTCGATCCTCGCCTCCTCACTCCTCGATCCTCACTCCTCGATCCTCACTCCTCGATCCTCACTCCTCGATCCTCGCCTCCTCGATCCTCGCCTCCTCACTCCTCGATCCTCACTCCTCGATCCTCACTCCTCGATCCTCGCCTCCTCGATCCTCGCCTCCTCACTCCTCGATCCTCACTCCTCGATCCTCGCCTCCTCGATCCTCGCCTCCTCGATCCTCGCCTCCTCGATCCTCGATCCTCACTCCTCGATCCTCACTCCTCGATCCTCACTCCTCGATCCTCACTCCTCGATCCTCACTCCTCGATCCTCACTCCTCGATCCTCGCCTCCTCGCCTCCTCACTCCTCGATCCTCACTCCTCGATCCTCACTCCTCGATCCTCACTCCTCGATCCTCACTCCTCGATCCTCGCCTCCTCGATCCTCGCCTCCTCACTCCTGGATCCTCACTCCTCGATCCTCACTCCTCGATCCTCACTCCTCGATCCTCACTCCTCGATCCTCGCCTCCTCACTCCTCGATCCTCACTCCTCGATCCTCACTCCTCGATCCTCGCCTCCTCGATCCTCGCCTCCTCGATCCTCGCCTCCTCACTCCTCGATCCTCACTCCTCGATCCTCACTCCTCGATCCTCACTCCTCGATCCTCGCCTCCTCGCGGTGCAATTAGAGAATTGAGATGTCCTTCAATATGGCTGAGCTTGATTGGTTTCCGGGTCATAGGATGGAGGACGGAGGAGCGAGGAGACGAGGAGGGATATTGAGAAGCACCCAGTGTGTGTGTGTGTGTTTACGCTACAGTGACACACCAGCAGGAGGCGACAGTGAGAGTCCATCAAACTGATCTGTTCCAACACTGCTACTTCTGATGAACTGGTGATCTTCTGCAGTGCTAGTCGTGCTGCTCTGCACACACACACTATAGCAGGGCAGTGTGTGAGTCGGTGAATCCAAACACACTCAACCCGCTCATGCCAGGACAGGGATTCATTCATGAGTGAACACCACTGCGTATTCGTGGAATGGGTTTGTTGAGCTGTAGGTCTGAAGAGGAGCTGCGATTGACCTTTGACCCCTGTGACCCCTGTGCTGGGATCTGCAGGAAGTCACAGAAGTTCAGTTGAAACCGTCTGGCTGCGTCCCAACACACTCTGATGTGTGACACATTATCATGTGACCTACCCATCCTCTCCTGTGGCCTCATGGGATAGTACAGTGTCCGTCACACACACACTGCAGAATAAGCAGTCGCTCGTCCGGGATGTTTTGCCTACTCTTACTCTGTGTATTCAGACACACTTCTGTCATACTGTGTGATTTCAGCCGCAGACCAATCACAGGCTCCGCACTGATCCCAGACCTGCAGCTGGACACTCCGCACTGATCCCAGACCTGCAGCTGGACACTCCGCACTGATCCCAGACCTGCAGCTGGACACTCTGCACTGATCCCAGACCTGCAGCTGGACACTCTGCACTGATCCCAGACATGCAGCTGGACACTCTGCACTGATCCCAGACCTGCAGCTGGACACTCCGCACTGATCCCAGACCTGAACCTGGACACTCCGCACTGATCCCAGACCTGCAGCTGGACACTCCGCACTGATCCCAGACCTGCAGCTGGACACTCCGCACTGATCCCAGACCTGCAGCTGGACACTCCGCACTGATCCCAGACCTGCAGCTGGACACTCTACACTGATCCCAGACCTACAGCTGGACACTCTGCACTGATCCCAGACCTGCAGCTGGACACTCTGCACTGATCCCAGACCTGCAGCTGGACACTCCGCACTGATCCCAGACCTGCAGCTGGACACTCTGCACTGATCCCAGACCTGCAGCTGGACACTCTGCACTGATCCCAGACCTGCAGCTGGACACTCTGCACTGCGGAGATCCACACCCTTACAGCTTCATCATCATCATGGTTTGAGTGGGTTGGTACTATAGTTTATATTTTGCTATGATATAAACACAGCAGAGATTGCTGTATAGTGTACATCACTACATCAGTGTGGCGTATGTATGCGGTTGAAACTGTTTGGGGTTATGAATTTATGATTATTGTAGGCTTATGAATCTGTAAGGTTTTGTTTTTAATTATAGTTAGTGGAGTGATTCTCGTAATTACTATCTGGTGCCACTGTTAAATTATACGCATATACAACAGGGTTTAGGATTGTATGTCTCAGTATTTCATGCTTTTTATATATCGCCTGTAGTGTACCCAACTGGACACTAGAGGGCACTCCAGTTCAGGAAAGGTCGTAGAGAGAGTTGTACAGGGGAGAATAAGAATAAATGATGTTCAGTTAGGCCCTGTCCCAAATGGAACCCTAAGCACTCGCGGTCTTCCTCTGAGTCCGCACTTTCGCGACGTAACGCCGCTTTGAATGTCGGGAAGAAGTCTGCTGTGGAGTCCGCATCAGCGCGGGCTCGGCAAAAGTGCGCATCAAGGGCGCAAATCGACCGCAGAGGGACCGCTCGCGAGCACCCTTCTGAGATCTAAAAATGACAAATGGGACACACTGCGGTCTCACGGACTTAACGGACACGCGGCAGCCATTGTAAGTCCACAAGACCGAAAGTGCACATGAAGTGTGCCATTTGGGACAGGGCCAACCTCTCCCTGATAGCACACGTACATCACGGAGACGTCTATTTGATGTGTGTGTTTACATCTGGAAGACGTATTTTGTAGAGTGTTTGCTCATCTGCAATACGTTTATAGGACGTTTCCTGTTAGATGTCAAATAGACGTTTAGAAGATTTCTTTAAGATGTAATGATTTAGAATGTATGTTAAACTGACATCTTAAAGATGTCTATCAGATGTTAGTAAACAGCAGATGCTTTCCAGATGAAGTGATCTTTAACAGACATCTTGCAGACGTACGTGTGCTATCTGGGCTGTTACACTCACCCCAAAGCACTTTAACTAAAAGTTCATTGAAAGCGATGCCATAATACTCATACAAGATCTTTAGTGCTCTTATAGTGTTCAAGCCCGAGGAGAAGAGTAAAGAAAAAGTCCATTTGATGGAGAAAAACGCTTGAGAAACCAGCAGTGGGCAAAATATACAAAGTATAATGCCAGTCGTTATGTAAATGTGTTAGTTTACCTGTAAAATTGATGTGACTTATTAGGGGCCAAGCAATCGCTAGTGTTGTTCCTCTTCCTCCTCTTCCTCTCTGGGAGTCTATGGCAGCCCACAGAACCGCTCGTGGGAAAGTAACGTAATTCGGCGCACAGATAGAGGACCGTCTGAACCGTCACCATAGCAGATCTGGAGTCTTCATCTCAATCCCTCTAGCGCCACCAACTGTCCAAATTTGGACTTGTTTAAATGCTAATAACTTTTGATCTATAATGGTGATAAAATCAATAGTTGTTCCTCTGATTCCTTGGCTCAAGACGATTTAATTGCACAAGATTATCTTCAGATCATGCTGACAAAAAGTAATGGATTTCTATGAAGATATTTTGGTGCAAAACTACTGAACGCCTGTGACAGTGAGTGTGTAGTTGTAGACAGGGCAGGGCCGGTTCTAGACATTTGGAGGCCCTAGGCAATATTCATGGAGGCCCCCCACCCCCAATAAAAACTCTTGAAACAAATATGATTCCTAACCCTTTAATTTATACAACATTTAATTTTAAATGTTGTATATTTTTACTTACACAGTACATAAGTTTGGACACATTACTATTTTTAATGTTTTTGAAAGAAGTCTCTTATGTTCATCAAGCCTGGATTTATTTGATCAAAAATACAGAAAAATATATAGTGAAATATATAGTGCTTTTATCATTTTTTTCATATGCGGTATGGGCAGGATTTTTCCCTCCCATTTAATCAATATTGACTGCAGATATTGTCATATTATTAATATAAGTAATATGATATTATGCATTGCATTGTTAGCTTAAATATGCTATACAAAAATCAAGTGGAAGAGAAAGACACGGTCGCTACTGATTAGAAGAAAAAAATTCTAAACTGATATTATTGGCGTAACTAAGTAGGCTGATGTCAGGGTATAATCTAATCATCTGCAGAATTTAGAAGATAGACCCGATATCCTTTATTTTAAACATTTAAAAAAGTTGTAGTGTGTTGGCTTTTTAACTTTGAATACAAACGTCTTGACTTTTACTTTTGTAGTGTTTTTAGTCAGCTCCCGACGCGATGTTATTCATTGTTCGCGCAAATTCAAAGCGTCGCGTCTGGGCACGTTAATGACGCTCGCGCTCTTTTAAACTCGTAATAAAGCGGTGAATGATTTTGTCCAGAAATGACGCTGATCTACTGTACAAGTTTATATTAAGAATACATTCCAATCACTCCAAAATAGATGACGACAACGCACACACCAGCATTGCCTATTTAGGCTTTTGCTTCGCAGCGCCTGATGGATGCGTCCGTTACACACACTTTCAGAAGCCGGCACCCGCTTTGAAACGGAAATATTAATTGGTTTAACTGCAGATGAGTGACAATTCAACAATATCCTATGAACAATGAGGCTATATTTCTGCCTGTCTGGTGGACTATATATAGGGGATGTTATGATTATGGAGGCCCCTCCTCAAACCCCGAGGCCCTAGGCAATCGCCTGCTCTGCCTATAGCTAGCGCCGGCCCTGAGACAGGGGCGTAGCAGCCATTATAAAAGTGGGGGGGACAAAATGGTGTGGTGAGTTTTTTTGTGATTGTTGCGGGCAAAAGTCCTTGATTATGCGGCGATGGAATTGCAGGATATTTGTAATTTTATGTGATGAAACTGCGGGAACTTGCAAAAACTGCGGTTTGATGAAAAAGTGATTCCCCAACACCCTGTTCTCACTAGGCTACTACCTTAATGTAAAGAGCTATTTCTTATTACTTCCTATGATAAGCAAACATATTACATCACAGAAAGGGCTGGAATATTAATCTTGTTTTATTTCAGACCTTAATAAACACATGGCTCAAACTTACATAACATTGATGAGTCAAACAAGTTCTGTAGCTTTACAAAAGGAATATGCTACAACTTCTGTAAAAATGAATAAATAAAATATGAAAAAAATGTTTCCTGTTTTACAGCTTTTATTTTCCTTTTTTTTTTTCAATGATGTTCATGTCGAGTAATTACGTCACTTCATAACGTTCCTATGGGATGATTTTAGTATCAAAATGATTAACACGTGCAAGCACACTTATCAATGAACTTGATACATGTTGCAGAAATGTTTTATCCATGCCTTTCAACTTGTGTGTGCAAAATTCAAAATTGAATGAATGTGAAGCAATTTGTACAAATAGAGACATTTTTGTGAATACAAATGTTTTCCTTTGTATTAGTGTATCATAATTTGCACATGCAACACAGAAGACGTGCATGTGTGGATCAGGTGACGCGCGTGCATTCATTGACTCGTTTCATTGAGTCGATCCTATTTGATTCATTTGGATTTTGAGACTTTCATTTCGCGGGTTTCACCTTGCACGATCCACACACAGCTGTCTGAGAAAAGCTGCTACCACTAGATGGCAGTATTCTGCTAAAACAGACAACGGCAGCATAATCAAGCGTTCTTCCGCATTTAAGATGCTTAATGAGAGTGATATCGAAGCACCAAATTTAGTACACAATAATATAGGCCTACCCTATTAATAAAGCATACTTTATAGAGGCAAACATTACGTCAGATTATGAACAACACCCATAGAAAACCATAATAAAACGCTTAACGTGCAATCGCGCGTTGCATGTTCAGTAAGGTGTATTGGCTACTGAGTTTAAATATCACCGTCTTACTGCATTGACGTTAAGCTTTTTCTTTATAATATGCTCTATGGGAGGAAAACTATATAGCCTACAGACAAGAGACTACATGAACGCAACGCACGGCGTTTCAAGTTAATACAATTTTCCTTCCTGTTAAAAAAAAGGTGAAATTTCGCAGTTGCGTTCATATTATATGCTTATTTTTATCTGACTACACATTGTGTACATAGTATACAAGCAGGAATTTGAAAATGTCTGTTTTTAAATATTAAAGACGATTTTCGCAGTACATTTGTTTTCCCTTGACCCTTAAGCCATAGGCTATAGTCTTACTATAGCACGATGAGTTTTAACAATATGCAACCATTGTATATCGACATGAAATATTAATTGAAAATCAACTGGCGTAGCGGGCCTGTAGCTGCATATTTCTACATGAGAATGCTTTGACGCGCTAACCACAGCTCATGATGCACAAGGGAACGTCTGCCAATTCCACTAACTGCGTTAAAACCACTGATCTATAATGTCATTCTATATAGATCAGTGGTTAAAACGTATAGGCTAATTTGTTTTAATTCAAATTACTTTTTAAATTTAATAACAGACATTTTCAAATTCCAAAGCTCGTAGAAGGTTTCTGTAAGACTGACTTACAAGTAAAATTTGGACAATACTTCCCTTCATGTAGCCTGTATTCTGCAGAAAAATACTGTAATTCACCAAAAGGGTTTTTTCATGTTCAAAATGGTTGTAGTATGTTCAGTGACTACTGGCTTACTACAGGTGAAATTGCCCCAATAACTCCCTTCATGTAGCCTATTTAGTAAACAATTATTATTTTATAAAAAAATTACTGTAATTAACCAAACGGGTTTTTGGTGACTTACTACAAGTGAATAATGTAAAATTTCACCTGACTTGTCACTAGGAACGTACTACAACCTTTGGAACATGAATAGAAAAACCATTTACAGTAAATTAAAAAATTGTAGGCTACTGTTCAATCGAGATATTGGCTGGACATAGTACAGTAACAGTAGGCTAAGTCAGTCTGCCCACTAGACTTCCAAGGTTATAATATAACCTTGGAAATTATAATATATAGCAATAGAAGGTTATAATATAACCTTGGAAATATGTTCATTTGAATGAATGACTGGACGTTTATATTTTTTTGACTGTGAGTGGAGTTTGCAGATGGTCCCTTTATAAAATGAGGCGAATATCAAACTTCACTGCACTCTCGGACCGGTTGCTCTCCCATTCACATGCAAAGTTAAACGCAACTGCAGAATTTTTATTTCATGTTAAGCTTTTTCTTTTTAACAGGCTCGGGAAGGAAATGTTATTAACTTGAAACGCCGTACATTGCGTTCATGTAGTCTCTTGTCTGTAGGCTATATAGTTTTCCTCCCATAGAGCATATTATAAAGAAAAAGCTTAACGTCAATGCAGTAAGACGGTGATATTTAAACTCAGTAGCCAATACACCTTACTGAACATGCAACGCGCGATTGCACGTTAAGCGTTTTATAATGGTTTTCTATGGGTGTTGTTCATAATCTGACGTAATGTTTGCCTCTATAAAGTATGCTTTATTAATAGGGTAGGCCTATATTATTGTGTACTAAATTTGGTGCTTCGATATCACTCTCATTAAGCGTCTTAAATGCGGAAGAACGCTTGATTATGCTGCCGTTGTCTGTTTTAGCAGAATACTGCCATCTAGTGGTAGCAGCTTTTCTCAGACAGCTGTGTGTGGATCGTGCAAGGCGAAACCCGCGAAATGAAAGTCTCAAAATCCAAATGAATCAAATAGGATCGACTCAGAAACGAGTCAATGAATGCACGCGCGTCACCTGATCCACACATGCACGTCTTCTGTGTTGCATGTGCAAATTATGATACACTAATACAAAGGAAAACATTTGTATTCACAAAAATGTCTCTATTTGTACAAATTGCTTCACATTCATTCAATTTTGAATTTTGCACACGCAAGTTGAAAGGCATGGATAAAACATTTCTGCAACATGTATCAAGTTCATTGATAAGTGTGCTTGCACGTGTTAATCATTTTGATTCTATAATCATCCCATTCGTTCCCATGGCAACCGGGGGAAACGGCTGCTCTCGTGTGAAGCAAACGCAACATTTTTCAACTTTCTGCTGAGATATATGTGACTTTTTTTTGCAACAAAAATGCGGGGATTATGAAATCATGCAAGCCCCGCATATTTTGCGTGGAAATCGGCAATTTATACGGCAAAAGTGCGGCGTATTTGAAAAATGTATCCTCTCTGTAACCTCCTCTCTGTAACCTCCTCTCTGTAACCTCCGCTCTGTAACCTCCTCTCTGTAACCTCCGCTCTGTAACCTCCTCTCTGTAACCTCCGCTCTGTAACCTCCTCTCTGTAACCTCCTCTCTGTAACCTCCTCTCTGTAACCTCCGCTCTGTAACCTCCGCTCTGTAACCTCCTCTCTGTAACCTCCTCTCTGTAACCTCCGCTCTGTAACCTCCTCTCTGTAACCTCCTCTCTGTAACCTCCGCTCTGTAACCTCCTCTCTGTAACCTCCTCTCTGTAACCTCCGCTCTGTAACCTCCGCTCTGTAACCTCCTCTCTGTAACCTCCGCTCTGTAACCTCCTCTCTGTAACCTCCTCTCTGTAACCTCCTCTCTGTAACCTCCTCTCTGTAACCTCCTCTCTGTAACCTCCGCTCTGTAACCTCCTCTCTGTAACCTCCTCTCTGTAACCTCCGCTCTGTAACCTCCTCTCTGTAACCTCCTCTCTGTAACCTCCTCTCTGTAACCTCCTCTCTGTAACCTCCTCTCTGTAACCTCCTCTCTGTAACCTCCTCTCTGTAACCTCCTCTCTGTAACCTCCGCTCTGTAACCTCCTCTCTGTAACCTCCGCTCTGTAACCTCCTCTCTGTAACCTCCTCTCTGTAACCTCCGCTCTGTAACCTCCGCTCTGTAACCTCCTCTCTGTAACCTCCTCTCTGTAACCTCCGCTCTGTAACCTCCTCTCTGTAACCTCCTCTCTGTAACCTCCGCTCTGTAACCTCCTCTCTGTAACCTCCTCTCTGTAACCTCCGCTCTGTAACCTCCTCTCTGTAACCTCCTCTCTGTAACCTCCGCTCTGTAACCTCCGCTCTGTAACCTCCTCTCTGTAACCTCCTCTCTGTAACCTCCTCTCTGTAACCTCCTCTCTGTAACCTCCTCTCTGTAACCTCCGCTCTGTAACCTCCGCTCTGTAACCTCCTCTCTGTAACCTCCTCTCTGTAACCTCCTCTCTGTAACCTCCGCTCTGTAACCTCCTCTCTGTAACCTCCTCTCTGTAGCCTCCTCTCTGTAACCTCCTCTCTCCGCTCTGTAACCTCCGCTCTGTAACCTCCTCTCTGTAACCTCCGCTCTGTAACCTCCTCTCTGTAACCTCCTCTCTGTAACCTCCGCTCTGTAACCTCCGCTCTGTAACCTCCTCTCTGTAACCTCCTCTCTGTAACCTCCGCTCTGTAACCTCCTCTCTGTAACCTCCGCTCTGTAACCTCCTCTCTGTAACCTCCGCTCTGTAACCTCCTCTCTGTAACCTCCGCTCTGTAACCTCCGCTCTGTAACCTCCTCTCTGTAACCTCCTCTCTGTAACCTCCGCTCTGTAACCTCCTCTCTGTAACCTCCGCTCTGTAACCTCCTCTCTGTAACCTCCTCTCTGTAACCTCCTCTCTGTAACCTCCTCTCTGTAACCTCCTCTCTGTAACCTCCTCTCTGTAACCTCCGCTCTGTAACCTCCGCTCTGTAACCCTCCTCTCTGTAACCTTCTCTCTGTAACCTCCTCTCTGTAACCTCCTCTCTTTAACCTCCGCTCTGTAACCTCCTCTCTGTAACCTCCTCTCTGTAACCTCCGCTCTGTAACCTCCTCTCTGTAACCTCCTCTCTGTAACCTCCTCTCTGTAACCCCCTCTCTGTAACCCCCTCTCTGTAACCCCCTCTCTGTAACCTCCGCTCTGTAACCTCCTCTCTGTATCCTCCTCTCTGTAACCTCCTCTCTGTAAAATCCTCTCTGTAACCTCCTCTCTGTAACCTCCGCTCTGTAACCTCCTCTCTGTAACCTCCTCTCTGTAACCTCCTCTCTGTAACCTCCGCTCTGTAACCTCCGCTCTGTAACCTCCTCTCTGTAACCTCCTCTCTGTAACCTCCTCTCTGTAACCTCCGCTCTGTAACCTCCTCTCTGTAACCTCCTCTCTGTAACCTCCGCTCTGTAACCTCCTCTCTGTAACCTCCTCTCTGTAACCTCCTCTCTGTAACCTCCTCTCTGTAACCTCCTCTCTGTAAACCTCCGTCTGTAACCTCCTCTCTGTAACCTCCGCTCTGTAACCTCCTCTCTGTAACCTCCGCTCTGTCTGTAACGTCCGCTCTGTAACCTCCTCTCTGTAACCTCCGCTCTGTAACCTCCTCTCTGTAACCTCCTCTCTGTAACCTCCTCTCTGTAACCTCCTCTCTGTAACCTCCGCTCTGTAACCTCCGCTCTGTAACCTCCGCTCTGTAACCTCCTCTCTGTAACCTCCTCTCTGTAACCTCCGCTCTGTAACCTCCGCTCTGTAACCTCCGCTCTGTAACCTCCTCTCTGTAACCTCCTCTCTGTAACCTCCTCTCTGTAACCTCCGCTCTGTAACCTCCTCTCTGTAACCTCCTCTCTGTAACCTCCTCTCTGTTACCTCCTCTCTGTAACCCCCTCTCTGTAACCTCCTCTCTGTAACCTCCGCTCTGTAACCTCCTCTCTGTAACCTCCTCTCTGTAACCCCCTCTCTGTAACCTCCTCTCTGTAACCTCCGCTCTGTAACCTCCTCTCTGTAACCTCCTCTCTGTAACCTCCTCTCTGTAACCTCCGCTCTGTAACCTCCTCTCTGTAACCTCCTCTCTGTAACCTCCGCTCTGTAACCTCCTCTCTGTAACCTCCTTTCTGTAACCTCCGCTCTGTAACCTCCTCTCTGTAACCTCCTCTCTGTAACCTCCTCTCTGTAACCTCCGCTCTGTAACCTCCTCTCTGTAACCTCCTCTCTGTAACCTCCGCTCTGTAACCTCCTCTCTGTAACCTCCGCTCTGTAACCTCCTCTCTGTAACCTCCGCTCTGTAACCTCCTCTCTGTAACCTCCGCTCTGTAACCTCCTCTCTGTAACCTCCGCTCTGTAACCTCCGCTCTGTAACCTCCGCTCTGTAACCTCCTCTCTGTAACCTCCTCTCTGTAACCTCCGCTCTGTAACCTCCGCTCTGTAACCTCCGCTCTGTAACCTCCGCTCTGTAACCTCCTCTCTGTAACCTCCTCTCTGTAACCTCCTCTCTGTAACCTCCGCTCTGTAACCTCCTCTCTGTAACCTCCTCTCTGTAACCTCCTCTCTGTTACCTCCTCTCTGTAACCCCCTCTCTGTAACCTCCTCTCTGTAACCTCCGCTCTGTAACCTCCTCTCTGTAACCTCCTCTCTGTAACCCCCTCTCTGTAACCTCCTCTCTGTAACCTCCGCTCTGTAACCTCCTCTCTGTAACCTCCTCTCTGTAACCTCCTCTCTGTAACCTCCGCTCTGTAACCTCCTCTCTGTAACCTCCTCTCTGTAACCTCCGCTCTGTAACCTCCTCTCTGTAACCTCCTTTCTGTAACCTCCGCTCTGTAACCTCCTCTCTGTAACCTCCTCTCTGTAACCTCCTCTCTGTAACCTCCGCTCTGTAACCTCCGCTCTGTAACCTCCTCTCTGTAACCTCCGCTCTGTAACCTCCTCTCTGTAACCTCCTCTCTGTAACCTCCGCTCTGTAACCTCCTCTCTGTAACCTCATCTCTGTAACCTCCTCTCTGTAACCTCCGCTCTGTAACCTCCTCTCTGTAACCTCCGCTCTGTAACCTCCTCTCTGTAACCTCCGCTCTGTAACCTCCTCTCTGTAACCTCCGCTCTGTAACCTCCTCTCTGTAACCTCCTCTCTGTAACCTCCTCTCTGTAACCTCCGCTCTGTAACCTCCTCTCTGTAACCTCCTCTCTGTAACCTCCTCTCTGTTACCTCCTCTCTGTAACCCCCTCTCTGTAACCTCCTCTCTGTAACCTCCGCTCTGTAACCTCCTCTCTGTAACCTCCTCTCTGTAACCCCCTCTCTGTAACCTCCTCTCTGTAACCTCCGCTCTGTAACCTCCTCTCTGTAACCTCCTCTCTGTAACCTCCTCTCTGTAACCTCCGCTCTGTAACCTCCTCTCTGTAACCTCCTCTCTGTAACCTCCGCTCTGTAACCTCCTCTCTGTAACCTCCTTTCTGTAACCTCCGCTCTGTAACCTCCTCTCTGTAACCTCCTCTCTGTAACCTCCTCTCTGTAACCTCCGCTCTGTAACCTCCGCTCTGTAACCTCCTCTCTGTAACCTCCGCTCTGTAACCTCCTCTCTGTAACCTCCTCTCTGTAACCTCCGCTCTGTAACCTCCTCTCTGTAACCTCCTCTCTGTAACCTCCTCTCTGTAACCTCCGCTCTGTAACCTCCTCTCTGTAACCTCCGCTCTGTAACCTCCTCTCTGTAACCTCCGCTCTGTAACCTCCTCTCTGTAACCTCCGCTCTGTAACCTCCTCTCTGTAACCTCCTCTCTGTAACCTCCTCTCTGTAACCTCCTCTCTGTAACCTCCTCTCTGTAACCTCCGCTCTGTAACCTCCTCTCTGTAACCTCCGCTCTGTAACCTCCGCTCTGTAACCTCCTCTCTGTAACCTCCGCTCTGTAACCTCCTCTCTGTAACCTCCTCTCTGTAACCTCCTCTCTGTAACCTCCGCTCTGTAACCTCCGCTCTGTAACCTCCTCTCTGTAACCTCCTCTCTGTAACCTCCGCTCTGTAACCTCCTCTCTGTAACCTCCTCTCTGTAACCTCCTCTCTGTAACCTCCTCTCTGTAACCTCCGCTCTGTAACCTCCTCTCTGTAACCTCCTCTCTGTAACCTCCTCTCTGTAACCTCCGCTCTGTAACCTCCGCTCTGTAACCTCCTCTCTGTAACCTCCTCTCTGTAACCTCCGCTCTGTAACCTCCTCTCTGTAACCTCCTCTCTGTAACCTCCGCTCTGTAACCTCCTCTCTGTAACCTCCTCTCTGTAACCTCCGCTCTGTAACCTCCTCTCTGTAACCTCCGCTCTGTAACCTCCTCTCTGTAACCTCCTCTCTGTAACCTCCTCTCTGTAACCTCCTCTCTGTAACCTCCTCTCTGTAACCTCCGCTCTGTAACCTCCGCTCTGTAACCTCCTCTCTGTAACCTCCTCTCTGTAACCTCCGCTCTGTAACCTCCTCTCTGTAACCTCCTCTCTGTAACCTCCTCTCTGTAACCTCCTCTCTGTAACCTCCTCTCTGTAACCTCCGCTCTGTAACCTCCGCTCTGTAACCTCCTCTCTGTAACCTCCTCTCTGTAACCTCCGCTCTGTAACCTCCTCTCTGTAACCTCCTCTCTGTAACCTCCGCTCTGTAACCTCCTCTCTGTAACCTCCTCTCTGTAACCTCCGCTCTGTAACCTCCTCTCTGTAACCTCCGCTCTGTAACCTCCTCTCTGTAACCTCCTCTCTGTAACCTCCTCTCTGTAACCTCCTCTCTGTAACCTCCTCTCTGTAACCTCCTCTCTGTAACCTCCGCTCTGTAACCTCCTCTCTGTAACCTCCTCTCTGTAACCTCCTCTCTGTAACCTCCGCTCTGTAACCTCCGCTCTGTAACCTCCTCTCTGTAACCTCCTCTCTGTAACCTCCGCTCTGTAACCTCCGCTCTGTAACCTCCTCTCTGTAACCTCCTCTCTGTAACCTCCGCTCTGTAACCTCCTCTCTGTAACCTCCTCTCTGTAACCTCCTCTCTGTAACCTCCGCTCTGTAACCTCCTCTCTGTAACCTCCTCTCTGTAACCTCCTCTCTGTAACCTCCGCTCTGTAACCTCCTCTCTGTAACCTCCTCTCTGTAACCTCCTCTCTGTAACCTCCTCTCTGTAACCTCCGCTCTGTAACCTCCGCTCTGTAACCTCCTCTCTGTAACCTCCTCTCTGTAACCTCCTCTCTGTAACCTCCGCTCTGTAACCTCCTCTCTGTCAGCTAAGCTCCTCAAAGTGGTGCTTTTTAACGTGCCGCGAGTTACAACCTAATTGGGAAGATCTGCTTTCTCTTATTTAGCACCTTGGGGGTGGAATAATCTACAAAAGAGCTAAGGTTAGAAACCCTTATGTCCATTAATGAATTTAAGACTACTGTAAAGAGTGTTGTGATGGAGACATGTTCTTGTTTTTCTTAAGAGTCTCATTGTGTTCTTTTTGTACTTCTTTTATCATGAAAATGTAATTTGGTGTTTGTTATGTGTGCATTTGTTGTGATTTGGCTGCTACCTTGGCCAGGTCTCTCTTGTAAAAGAGATTCTGAATCTCAATGTGACCTCCTGGTTAAATAAAGGTATAAAAATATATATATATATATTCGTGCAGTGTGCGCATGTCAAACAATATATCCCGATTTGAAGCGTGTGACATAAACACACACATCGACCCGATCACATGTTCAGCGCTCATGTAAACACTGCAGTCCGACTCATCAATGGGAATTCATCAGTGCGACTGAAACAGGAGCTGTGCATGTGAACGCAGCCACTGTCACCTCACAACTTCAGTTTGGTCACAGCGCCACCTATTGGGCGAAAGTGATAAACCTTTAAATCATATTACTAGTGACTGTATTTATGATTTGTCAGCCATTTTGCCTAAAATCAGTGTAAGGAGATCGGTCCGCTGGTTAGTCCAGTTATACCGTCTCATTGTGCAGAAGAAGGGGGCGCTGCTCTGTGGCGACCTGCAGTGTGTTTCACGTGCCAGTTGTATGTCTGTTTGTTGAGCAGGATTCTGTATTTTCTTTTCATTACCGACTGCCGACGTGGTGTAGAATTCGTAATAATGGAGTTTCATGGATGGACTGTAGGACTAGTCATCTGGATTTTAAGCATTAATTTAATCAATGCCGCAGACAGTGTTAGTCGGTACAGCCGGGAATTCTTACTCCAGTGCAGGAAAGACGCGGAGGCCACATCTTACCATCGGATACCAAGTCATCTGCAAACTCCACAAGACAAGATTACTCAAATAAAAAGGAAACAAAGACGAGGGAAGAGAGGTGGGATTCGCCAGAGACTAAAAAGATTGGGGAATAAATTACCCTTGCCTACGACCTTATTAATAAATGCCCAGTCCCTGAGCGGTAAAATGGACGGTTGAACCAACTGGCTTCACGGTGTATCGAACGGATCGAGACTCGGACATCACGGCTAAGTCACGCGGTGGTGGAGTTTGTTTTCTTATTAGGGACAACTGGTGCAGGCAAGTGGTGGTAAGAGAATCTCTCTGTACTCCTGATATCGAACTATTGAGTGTTTCTCTTAGACCATCTCCCTCGTGAGTTCCCACAGCGGTTTTTTACTGTGGTTTACATACATCCGCTTGCAAATTCAGCTAAAGTCTGTGACGTGTTATATCAACTTTCACAAAGACTTGATACGCTGTCTCCTGATCCTCCAAAGTTTATCTTAGGAGACTTTAACAACTGCTCATTGAAAAACTGTTTGAGGACTTACTATCAGTATGTGAAATGTTGCACCAGGAAAAACAAGATATTGGACAAGTGTTATGGCAACGTTAAAGATGCCTTTTCTGCCTCAACGTTACCTCCGTTGGGTAGATCTGACCATAGTTAGTCTCCGACCCAAGTATCAAAGACTTCTTGAAAGAGAAAAACCTCAGGTTAAGACGGTAAAGATTTGGAATGAAGAGAGTATTATGTGCCTTCAGGGATGTTTTGAGTGTACCTTGTGGGAAACATTTGAATCCCCTGATCTAGATACTCACACTAATGTGGTCTCTGATTATATACATTTTTGTGTGGAGTCAGTTCTACCAGTGTTTCCAGATAATAAACCATGGGTATCAAAGAAACTTAAACAACTACTAAATAAGAAGAAGGTAGCATATTATAATCAAAGGGAAATTAAAAGACAAATTAAGGTTGATAAGGCCCTATAAAAACAAAAAATTGAAGCTAAAATGACACAGGGAAATTCTAAACAGGCATGGGAAGGTCTCAGAACGATGATTAGTGCACCACAATAAAGTCAAGGAAAGTATAATACAAATATGACTATTACAGAGGGTAAAAGCAGGGATCTGGAACTAGCGAATGGGTTAAATCAGTTTTTCCACGTTTCGAGGGGGATAGTGAGGTTACTAATAGTGATGAAGAAACTTTCTTGTCATCAACTAATGACTTTACCATCAAAGAGGCTGATGTAAAGAAAAAAATTCAGAGTTGCAACACACATAAGAGCCCTGGGCCTGACAGCATCTGTGGACGAGTGTTAAAGACCTGTGCTGAACAACCATCCACAGTCTTTACTTTGTTATTCCGAAGATCTTTAGATCAACGCATAGTACCAACTATATGGAAAACTTCAACTATTATACCGTTTCCTAAAAACAATAAACCAGTAGAGCTTAGTGACTATCAGCCAATTGCACTGACCTCGTTGGTGCTTAAAAGCTTTGAAAGGCTTGTTAAAAGGTATGTGGTGTAAACACAACATATATTGGAACCGCTGCAATTCGCATATCAGTCAAATAAGGGAGTGGACGATGCAATTTTAACATTGGTGCATATTGTTTACTCGCATCTTAGAAGTCGCCGAGCTCAAGTCAAAAGTCCGTCTCCGTCTCTCTGTTCTGATTGGCCCTCAATGGCTGCTTCAGATGTAATCACTTATTTTCTTTCCTTTGTCCACTTTTCTATATTGTTTTATTCTCTTTCCTATGAGAAACAAGATGTCAGTTATGGAAGCAAATAAGAGACATAACTATTTGAAATTTAACAGCCACTGAATACTTAGTTTTGAAATATTTTATTTTGAAAAACATTTATCTGAATTTATTTGCTCTGAATTCACCCCTTTGAAATTATTTTACTTTGGAAACCATGTATCTGAATGTATTTGTTTCGAATTTACCGCTGAAATTTAAGTAGGCCTACGAAAATTCTTGATTTCCATTTAAAAAACCTGAATTTCGATTAATATGTTTGTGCTAACAAATTCAGATAAAAAAAAAATCAACTTACAGAATTTCAGATAAAATAGATTCAGGTTGATCAAATTCGACTGCTCAAATTCAGATCGAAAAATTCAAGTTAAATATTCACATGGTAACATCCGGGCTACCCAGGATAGGAAAAACAGCTGAGCCTGTGTAGAGACGGAGCGTATTTAGGCCACGCCCACACCGGGGGGAAACAATCCAACCGTCTCCATTGACTTTGCATTGCGAGAGACTGCCTCCTTATATAACAAAAGACAGAAAAATGCCTAAAAGCTGCTGTGTGACAAGGTGTACAGCAAACAAGCTACAAAAAAACAACAACAACCAGAAATAGATTTTTATAAGCTTCCGAACCGGAAAAGCCAGCCTTTAAGGAGACAAAAGTAGGTAGGCTACTGAGGCAATAAGACGTGAAGCATCAGCCGGAACAAAGAATGGGTAAATTGAATATATCTCCTCTTGTCAGGTTCACATAGGGTGCATGGTGAAATAAGCAATCGACATGGTTAAAATTATGATTTTTTTTTTTTTTTTTTTTTTTTACAATATCATGTCGCGTTCCAGTGGGCGTAACGTTAGTTCTCACAGTAGTTCGAGAAATAGTTGCGCTCTTTCTCAATTGATCCACTTTTATGTCCTGAAACAAACCGTTTTTGGGATCGACAGCTTATAAAAAAGAATTTCTGGGTTATTTAGCTTGTTTGCTGTACACCTTGTCTCACAACAGCTTTTAGACATTGTTTTGTTTTTTGTTATAAGTCATAAATGACAAGGAGGCAGCCTCTCGCAATGCAAAGTCAATGGAGACGGTTGGATTGTTTCCCCCCGGTGTGGGCGTGGCCTAAATACGCTCCGTCTCTACACAGGCTCAGCTGTTTTTCCTATCCTGGGTAGCCCGGATGTTACCATGTGAATATTTAACTTGAATTTTTCGATCTGAATTTGAGCAGTCGAATTTGATCAACCTGAATCTATTTTATCTGAAATTCTGTAAGTTGATTTTTTTGTATCTGAATTTGTGAGCAACTGAGCATTGAAAATTATTCATCGAAATTCAGGTTTTTAAAATGGAAATCAAGAATTTTCATAGGCCTATTTAAATTTCAGAGGTAAATTCGAAACAAATACATTCAGATACATGGTTTCCAAAGTAAAATAATTTCAAAGGGGTGAATTCAGAGCAAATAAATTCAGATAAATGTTTTTCTAAATAAAATATTTCAAAACTAAGTATTCAGTGGCTGTTAAATTTCAAATAGTTATGTCTCTTATTTGCTTCCATAGTCAGTTAAGTTACGCTTATATGTCCGTTGATGCAGTTAAGTGAAATATACTGATGTGTGCTGTCGTTTATGTTTCCCGAGGGATGAAGAATCTGTGATGATCTGGTCTGAGAAAATAGAACAAATCATCTTTCTTATTAAAATCCATGTTTAGTGATGAAGATTAAAAGTCAAAGAGAGAATTTTTTATTTTTGCATTTATTCATTAACAGACGCTTTTATCCAAAGTAAATTACAAATGAGGAGAAAAACAATCGGGGAAAACAATCGTGATGTTTTTTTCTAAAGATTATGTTTAAGATTAAGTTCTCATGGAAAAGATCTAGATCAAATAGACACCATCATCTGTTATTTTTAAAACCAACTGTTGCAGAAATATCCAGCACAGAGACTGGTTTAGGAGTGTGTGAAGGCTGGGTCGATATCGATCTGCTCGCGGGAGAGTCCATTATCAGGAGCAGGAGAAGCGCGTTCGCGAACCTCAGCTCGTGCTCCTATCGCATTAGCGAGAGGGGTTAATCATGTGCAGATGTTCGAGCTCGTCGCTCTCTGAGAAGCGGGGTTAACGCAGATGTTCGAGGCTGTCTTTAATGGTCATCTCTCCCGAGCTTCTCCTCAGTGGTTTCACCTGGAAACCTTCATCGCTTCTGCGCGAGCCCGAGTCAGATCTGCTCGATGAACCCCGGACACGCGCTAACATGTCTACCAAGGCAGAGCAATGTAAGTATCATCATCGCTGTTTTCTCATATATAGATGTAATGGCAGATAATATAATGTTTTAATAGGGGATGTGTGTGTGTGCGCGCGCGATGGGAGCGGCGTTGTCAAGGCAACAGTCTGAACGAGCGCGAGGGCAAATGATGACGAACATATGGCTTTAATAATAATAATACAGTAAAACACGAGAGCTTCGCGATTACAGTGTCGGAGATTATAGATCATCGCAGAAGATGCGCTGTCTTTTTGTCAAGGTCGAGTAATCCGATGATCACTGCAGTGAAGCAGAAGCTCGAGGTGTTTTGGACGCAGATCACCTGCGTGTGTTTGTTCTTCTGATCGCGCTGATTGTGATGATGATGATGATGATGATGATGATGAAGATCAGCTGTGTGGTGGAGGGCGCCATCTGCTTTCCTGCTGTCCATCATAAACACTGCTGGTCATTCTAACACAACACTGAGAGCTCTCACTGTGATCTGTGCTCACACACACTAATACAGTCTCAAAGAACACTTCATACCTGATGTAGGCTATTAGGGGAAGAACAATAACTTACTTGTAATTGCACATAAATTGTAACATATTTAGATATTTAGAAGTTCAGCATGTGCAGGATGGTGATTCATCAGCCAATGTGTTATTATAGGAAATAAATAGAAACATTTGCTAACTTAGTTGTTATAGCACAAAATATCAAATATTAAAAGAGTGGTAACTTTTACAAAAATGTATAAATTACTTTTGATATAATTCCTATTAATATTTATACATTTTTAAAGTGTTAATATAAATTACTAGCCTAAATCAACTATTCTATTTAAACTTAAATTTGGATAATTTAGTTGATAATGATTGAATAACCAATGAAAGCAGAGTCACAGTAAAAGAGATTCACCTGAAATGTAAAATGACTCTACTACTTATGTATATGAATATTTACTTATTGGATTTTCCATATTTTATTTGAAGATATGTCATATCAACACTATGTATGCAAATTTAATGATTTCACTCAATTAACCTGTAGGTATTAATGAAAATGAAGATATCTGTACATCTAACTCATGGAAATATTAAATAATAACCAAATTAATTATAATAATTATTAAATGTAAAAAAATAAACGCTAGTAACATCGTGCCACTCGGGGCCTTCTGTGCCAATTCTGGGTGTCCCATCTTACCCCAAGGGTCTAATTTTATCCCTTTTTACCTCATAATAAAACATTGATGTGTCCACAAATCCCTCATTAACAAACAGACAAAAGAAACTTTGATATTCAGCATAATATAAGGTCATATATCTCTATTTTATTTTCCAGAGACCCACAAAGATAAATTAACCTCAAAACTGTCTCGGCTGACTAAATCTCACAAATGTTGATATCCAGATGAAATGACAAAATGAAGAATAGCATATTCATCAAGAGAGATGAGATTAGTGTCATCTATCGTGTGGTCAGGAGCAATAATGAAGGTGGGTCATCTGACTCTTAGTTTACCCTGTTATTGAAGCATTTACTCTACAGTCTGAGCAAACATGAGGAATACAGGACTTTGGGTTTGTGTGTGCTGAATATGGGCTGGGAAATCATGAGATAAAACGATCCTGCTGCAACTCATCATGTAATCATGTAAAAACTATATACTTAAATATAAAAGTTGACTAATAATTTAATTAAATTCATATTTATTTGTATTGCATTTTTCACAGTACATCTCGTTTCAAAGCAGCTTTACAGAAGTGCATGATTCCACATTACACTTTACAGTGATCTGTTATCAGAGTTATGTTTTTCAGAAAAGTACATACAAATCATACAGTAAGCTAATAATGTATTAATTAAAAAAGAATATTTAAGGCAGAAAAAATGAGCTCATTGAAGTAATGAACATGTTTGTTAACTAATTATACAGTAATTGTTCATAATGTAATCATTTTCTCAAAATGTAACAAAATTGTGAGCATATTATTTAAAGTCTCATTATAGTAACTCATAATTTAATAATAAACTATAATTTCATAACTGTATAATCTAAGTTAAATGCAATAAATGTTCATTATGTAATAATTTTCTCAAAATGTAATGTGCATCCTGTAAAAATCTAATTGCATAAAGTAACAGGTTATTATGAATAATGTACTACATTTTAAACTCAACAAAACACTTTTTATGAAAAATGTAATATGAAAACAAAATATACAAAAAAGCCTTTTACATTGCTTTAGAGTAGTCCATATATATTCTTTTCTTTCATTATTACCCACGAAAAGCACAGTGCCATATTGTGTCGTTTGAAAGGTTTTAGTCTTTATCATGTCCTTCCAAACCTGTTCCAGACAGAGGGTGAATCTGTCCACTCTTTTCAGGATAACCCTTAACTAAAGTTTTCTTAGCTGACTTAGAAACGCTTGTGTTACTGACGCAACCTCGGTTCCCTGAGATTTCCTCTCACTCACTGAATACTGAAGCCTGATTGGTTGGCGTCTGTGGCGGGGCGGACTCTTGCAGCTGCATGGACCGGAGGAGAAATGCTCTTTTTGTGAAGGTGTCTGTTATTTATTTGATTCGCTATAACAGTGTAAAGAGGTCTCGGCTCCAGAACTGGCAGCAAACACACCGCCTCCAGCGCTGGAACTGAACAGGGTTGGGAGGAGATCACATGGTCTCTTTGGCGGCAGTGCGGCCTCGGTGGGACTTCTCCTTCTCCTCCATGTTCCCGAAACATCGGGCCGGTTTGCGTGACTCAGGGTCCAGCTCCAGCCCAGGACGGGTCGCGCCTCACCTCGGGTTCTGCCTTCGGCTGGCGTGACTCAGGGTCTAGCTCCAGCTCAGGGCGGGTCGCGCCTCACCTCGGGTTCTGCCTTCGGCTGGCGTGGCTCAGGGTCCAGCTCCAGCTCAGGTTGGGTCGCGCCTCAGCTCGGGTTCTGCCTTCGGCTGGCATGGCTCAGGGTCCAGCTCCAGCTCAGGTTGGGTCGCGCCTCAGCTCGGGTTCTGCCTTCGGCTGGCGTGGCTCAGGGTCCAGCTCCAGCTCAGGTTGGGTCGCGCCTCACCTCGGGTTCTGCCTTCGGCTGGCGTGACTCAGGGTCTAGCTCCAGCTCAGGGCGGGTCGCGCCTCACCTCGGGTTCTGCCTTCGGCTGGCGTGACTCAGGGTCTAGCTCCAGCTCAGGGCGGGTCGCGCCTCACCTCGGGTTCTGCCTTCGGCTGGCGTGGCTCAGGGTCCAGCTCCAGCTCAGGTTGGGTCGTGCCTCAGCTCGGGTTCTGCCTTCGGCTGGCATGGCTCAGGGTCCAGCTCCAGCTCAGGTTGGGTCGCGCCTCAGCTCGGGTTCTGCCTTCGGCTGGCGTGGCTCAGGGTCCAGCTCCAGCTCAGGTTGGGTCGCGCCTCACCTCGGGTTCTGCCTTCGGCTGGCGTGGCTCAGGGTCCAGCTCCAGCTCAGGTTGGGTCGCGCCTCAGCTCGGGTTCTGCCTTCGGCTGGCATGGCTCAGGGTCCAGCTCCAGCTCAGGTTGGGTCGCGCCTCAGCTCGAGTTCTGCCTTCGGCTGGCGTGGCTCAGGGTCCAGCTCCAGCTCAGGGCGGGTCGCGCCTCACCTCGGGTTCTGCCTTCGGCTGGCGTGACTCAGGGTCTAGCTCCAGCTCAGGGCGGGTCGCGCCTCACCTCGGGTTCTGCCTTCGGCTGGCGTGGCTCAGGGTCCAGCTCCAGCTCAGGTTGGGTCGCGCCTCAGCTCGGGTTCTGCCTTCGGCTGGCATGGCTCAGGGTCCAGCTCCAGCTCAGGTTGGGTCGCGCCTCAGCTCGGGTTCTGCCTTCGGCTGGCGTGGCTCAGGGTCCAGCTCCAGCTCAGGTTGGGTCGCGCCTCACCTCGGGTTCTGCCTTCGGCTGGCATGGCTCAGGGTCCAGCTCCAGCTCAGGGTGGGTCACGCCTCACCTCGGGTTCTGCCTTCGGCTGGCGTGGCTCAGGGTCCAGCTCTAGCCCAGGACGGGTCGCGCCTCACCTCGGGTTCTGCCTTCGACTGGCGTGGCTCAGGGTCCAGCTCCAGCTCAGGGTGGGTCACGCCTCACCTCGGGTTCTGCCTTCGACTGGCGTGGCTCAGGGTCCAGCTCCAGCTCAGGGCGGTCCCTGGCGCGCCTCACCTCGGGTTCTGCCTTCGGCTGGCATGGCTCAGGGTCCAGCTCCAGCTCAGGGTGGGTCACGCCTCACCTCGGGTTCTGCCTTCGACTGGCGTGGCTCAGGGTCCAGCTCCAGCTCAGGGCGGTCCCTGGCGCGCCTCACCTCGGGTTCTGCCTTTGGCTGGCGCGGCTCAGGGTCCAGCTCCAGTCCAGGATGGGTCGCGCCTCACCTCGGGTTCTGCCTTCGGCTGGCGTGGCTCAGGGTCCAGCTCTAGCCCAGGACGGGTCGTGCCTCACCTTGGGTTCTGCCTTCGGCTGGCGTGGCTCAGGGTCCAGCTCTAGCCCAGGACGGGTCGCGCCTCACCTCGGGTTCTGCCTTTGGCTGGCGTGGCTCAGGGTCCAGCTCTAGCCCAGGACGGGTCGCGCCTCACCTCGGGTTCTGCCTTCGGCTGGCGTGGCTCAGGGTCCAGCTCCAGCTCAGGGCGGTCCCTGGCGCGCCTCACCTCGGGTTCTGCCTTCGGCTGGCGCGGCTCAGGGTCCAGCTCTAGCCCAGGATGGGTCGCGCCTCACCTCGGGTTATGCCTTCGGCTGGCGTGAGCGCTGGCTCGCTGCTGAGTCCAGGTTGATTGCGGGCGACTGGAAGCAGCTGAGGAACTCGCTCTCTTGGGCAGAAATGCTGCATGGCCCTTTGATGTGTTCTGCGCTGCTGTGAAGCCGTCCACTGCAGGATCACGCCCGAGGGGGAATGCCGGAAGCTGTGTTGTCAGCGTCCTTGATCTCCGTCAAGTTGAGCCAAAGTTGCCGCTCGATGTCACCAGACTGGCCATGGTGTGCCCGATCGCTGTGGCTTTAACAGTGCAGATCTCTGAAGTAGTGCTGGGCGGTATGACCAAAAATTCTAAATTCATAGCATAACAAAAATAATCACCGGTATTCGGTATGAACTGGTATACGGCCCAGCACTACTCTGAAGACCGCCAGATTTGGGCCGTGCTCGTCCATGAGGAGCTTGGCCCAATATTTGAAGGGCCGACGTATGGTGGAGGGTGGAGCCAGCCTGGCCGCTTACAGCTAACGCTCTGCCCTCGAGCGCAGACGTCGTCCTGATGGGAAGCCCCTTCCAGCCGAGGGCCGTGAGCGGGCACAGGTGTGCGGCGACAGCTTCTTCCAGTGCGGGAAGCTTGGTATAGCCCTTTTCTCCGCACGTCAGCTGTGGTGAAGGAAGCTGAAGAGGAAGAATTGACAAACACAGAGTGGGGGTAGTGGTCCTGCCGAGGTCTCGCTGGGTCCGTCTCTGTGAGCGCTGGCTGCATGGAGTCGTCACCGGAGTTCCCCCAGTCATGCCAGAAGAGGGCTGTTGGTCACTGGGCTAACGTGAGCTCGCTGAAGCCCTGTTGCTCTGCTGTTTCTGCCTCGGCTCGAGAGGAGAGCGTGAGGCAGGATCAGTGAGAGCAGCTGGTCTCTGTCCGAGGGAAGCAGGGTCGCCCTGCATGAGCCACACTCGCGCCGCTACATTTTGTAACAAACATCGCTTACGCCGTGAAAATGCTTAGTTGTCGCCTGAAAGCCGCAGGGGAGAAGCGGCGAGTCAGCTGCGACGGCGAGGCACCGTTGATCCGCTGCAGAGTCGGTTCTAGCGACAAGTAGAGGCTTCTCTCTCCTCTTCAGAGCCAGAGAGGAGATGTGTCTGCGCTGAAGGAGAGTAAATCTGACTAGAAGGCCATTTCAGTGCGGCTTATATAGGAAGTCGGCCCCAACCAATCAGGCATTAGTGTTCTGAGAAAACGGAGTTTCCCCACAGCGAGAGAGAGGAAATCTCTCACTCAGTGTGAGGGAACCGTATCGAAAGGGAATGTGGAATATAGATTGAGATTGAATATGAACTACAGTTATGACTCTTTCAGGATAGTTTAATGTCGTTCTGGAGCTTGACAGGCCAAATCCCTGTTCACTCTCATGTGGAAAAGAGTTACGCAGACATTTGCACCGATTTGAACGGAAATGATTGCTTTGAGTAATTTATTCATCCAACTGTTGCCATAAGGCACATATGAAGGCACAAAATTCTCTAGAATACAATAGTATTAAGATCTGTCTTGTGAAGACAAAGTTCATGTTCAAGTGTCAAAAGCCGAATATGTACCTAATTCAAATGTAGAGAAACATAATTTTGTTAATTTTCTGACAATTAAATTGGGATTTGTTTGGTCCATGTGAGCCTATTTACAGCCATCAAAAAATACTCTGCTGATCCCTTCAATCTTCTTCTGAACTGTTGGATAATATTAAATTTTTTCGTGGTTAGACAGAAAACAACATAAAATAGAAAAAAGCATCAGTACCCAGCATGAGAGGGAATTTACCCAAGGACCACATATGGTTAATGAAGACTAGGAGTTAGAAGTGCAGTCAATTTTAACAAGAATCAGAATTATAATAAATTGAAGAAAAACTTTACTGAAGATAGCTTGCAGTTTCATCAGCAGAAGTTCAGCTTCAACACTCACAGGAGTTCGTAGGCCGCCCCTACAGTGACAAAGATCAGCAGTTATACCCTTCACCAGGTCTAAGCTACGTCCTTGCTTCAGGTTGAATGATTCTGATTGGCTAAGAAATAGATAAACTCATGGACAGATAGGCAGTAGCACATCTCCATAGTCTGTACGGCTGCCCCCAGGACCCTGAGTTAGGTCACAACACTGTGTGTCTACGCTCCAGCATGTTGAAGAAAACAAGTCAGTCCATCTCCAATAATTCCACGTTTTCCTTAACCTGTAACCAAGAATACTAACACACACACAGACACACTGCTTCTTCAAGGTTGGATTTGGTCGGGCTCTAACTATAAACAGGAGACTATTCTTTCTCTCAATGAGAGAACACTTTAATATAGAACAGTAAAGTAAATGCTAAGAAATGGTCACTCAAACTATTGGTTCCAATGACCCTTGTGACCTATAGTCGTCATGGTGAGCTAGAAGAACAGATATATGTTTTAAAACACGTTGAAGACCTTTCTCCAACAAAACGAGTCCATATTTCATCTCTGGAAGCCGGGCTAAATGAGCAAGCACTGTGACTGCTCTCCTGGCATGGGCCAGACCCTTCAGTCACCTCTCAGATATGATATCTAATACAGACATTAGAGAATACATGAAAGAACATTTCAGTAATCACACTGGTAACTTCTATAACAAAGTAAAATCTCATAGTCATTCAACTCGTGTCATATTTAAAAGAAAAAATATTAATTAATACCTTGATTATAACCACTCATTATACACATTGAAGCAGCAGTGACTTCCAGAATCCCCCCTTCAGAAGTGTGTTGTTGATCTCTGTTCACGGTGTTCATTCGACGTCCCGAACTATCTGATGTGGAAAACAAACTTCAAATGGCAGCAAGTTAGAAAACATGTCTCGTTTCAGCTGTAACGGTGTGAAAATACAGACTTGAATGTCCTGCTGTTTTAGAAAGATGGACTGATTTACTGATTTACTGTTCAGTCAAAGCCAGTGGATTGTTGAACACTGCTGAATGTTAATTATCTGTCACTCTGCTCTTTATTTGTTTAGTTGGCTCTAAGATTCGATACTTGCAAGAGTATCACAACCGTGTGCTTCACAATATTTACCCAGTGCCATCGGGAACAGACATTGCAAACACTCTGAAATACTTTTCCCAGACGCTGCTCAGGTAAGTGCACTACACTGGAGATAGGGCAAACACACACTGCATTCGCTTTAACATTAATGATAGGCAGATCTAGGGCCCTATCTTGCACTCGGCGCAAATGACTTTGTACACTGACGCATGTATCATTCCTATTTTGCACCCGCGCATAGCAGACTTTTCCCTCCACAGACACACGTCGGTTAACTAAGAAATACACTTGCGCTCCCCGGGGCGGTTCAGCGCAAAGAGGAGGCGTGTTCCGGCGCAAACTTTCCCTCATGCTATTTTGCTGTTCTATAAAACAATTGCGCCACTGACCAGAAAAAAACTAGTCTAAAGTCAGTGGCGCGTTGCGCGTTGTTCATTATGCTATTTTAAGGGCGCATGCTTGGCCATAATCAATGTAGCGTGTGCACAACGCGCATACACTTTGATTCTCTCATCTAAGCAGCAGTTTTCATTTTTGCAAATCATACATTATTACGATAGATAGATAGATAGATAGATAGATAGATAGATAGAAAGATAGATAGATAGATAGATAGATAGATAGATAGATAGATAGATAGATAGATAGATAGATAGATAGATAGAAAGACAATTTATTATAAAAGCATTATAAAAGCATGTATAAAACGCCTGTTTAACAGAAGTTAATTTGGGTGGGTTTCTCCCCATCTCTCTTATCATCTCTCCATCCCCAATGTCACTTCTCTGACAAGAACGCTGCTCTCCTCGGCTGTGAACCGCTCCTGGCGCGCGCCTGGCAAATCCGCCGTTATAATAGGAATCCGCTTTAGAACAAGCGCGCCTGCTCTTAAAGGGAATGTGAGATGACGCTCTGGTTTATTTCACGTTACGCCCAAACCACACCTATGAATAATGAAGCTACTTCAGGCCAACCCCTTTTAGATTTGCGCCAGGCGCAAGAGGCATTTATCCCGCCGGGAAAATAGCAACAGCGCCGAGATCCGCCCACAAAGTTACTTGCGCTTTACGCTTTGACACTTGCGTTTCAGATCGTTAAAATAGGGCCCCTAGAGTTAGTGTTTCAGCTGCCACAGAGACATTCGATATGCAGGACATCGTGTCAAAAGTTATGCAAAGGACACATTGTAAATAAACTGTTCAAGAAGAGAGACAAACAACAACCTGTTTTCCAATTCAGTCAAGGAAATCTTGACTCGGGTGTTTTGTTTGTCCTTAATTTTTGTCTTTTAAATGTCTTTTAAACTACAATATTGGCTACTACTGAATTATAGTTATACTCACGAGTTCATGTTATTTAGGCCTATGTGTAGGAGCACTTCTTCATGTTTATTGTTCACATATCAATGAAAACAATTAACTCTTTCCCCGGCCACGTTTTTTTATTTAAGTGTCCAGCTGCCGCCAGTATTGTGGATAATTTTCACAGAACTTTCATGGCCTCTAGAATATTTGTTGTATGAATTTCTAAACATGCAATATAATAATAATAATAATTCATTACATTTATATAGCGCTTTTCTAGGCACTCAAAGCGCTTCACATGGAAGGGGGAATCTCCTCAATATATCAAAATATATCAAAAGAAAGAACAGAACCTCTTCTTTTAAACAAATTTTTTTTATTATTTTTTTAGCAACTTCATGCAATCTTTTTTATCAACACCTGAATGTGGGTAAGTAAAAAAATTAAAATAAAAATTTGATCAAAAGCTGAGATAATCATATTTTTGTCCAAGACTACAATGTGCATAAGCAATGCTTTTATTGCTTGTTTCTTCAAAATGTGTAATAGTGCCCCCTACCGTATAACAGTGAAAACACGGAAAGCCGGAAAACTCCGTCAATGGCTGGGAAAGAGTTAATAAAGGAGCATGCATTGACACTAGAAGACGTGCTCAATAATGTAGAGAAAGTTTAGCATCTGAGAACATTGTGTAGTTGCGTGTGCAGTATTTGTGTGTGATTCCTGTTGTGTTTTTATCAGTGTTTGTGTGTTAAAGGATCTGTCATAAAGAGTATATTAATGAGTGTATTGTCTGTGAGTATGCAGGGACTGATTTCCATAGTTTTCAGTGGGTTTAAAATGTCAAGAAGCTGTTCTTCATGTAGCATTCTGCAGTCGACCCACCTCTCATTCACAGACAGGGCCTTTAGCTTTGATCAGAGAAATAGTACACCATCCTGTTTTATGTAACACACATCAAACTACGCTCTCCTCTCCCTCCAAGACCATCACAGACCAAATTTCTGCAGGGGTAGAAGTTGACAGGGGACAGCAGACACAAACACCCTCCACATCCCTCCACAAACATGACACATTGCTTTTGAAACCAGTGTATTCCTTTTCCATTACAGTTTTCCCCAGCCCTAGACTAGCTACATTTCTGTTAGAATTGAAATCCATATGCCTGTCGAACCATTATTTCTCTTCCCTGAAATGATACTGAGGCAGTATCATAATGTATTTACATACAGACATTCTTTTTGACGGTGCAATAAACATGTGTTGTGACCAGGGAGCTTTTAGTCTAACCTCACATACATGTTTATTACTGGCTGAAGCATGTTTCTGAAGTGTCATCTCTGTATCGTCCTCAAAACTAATTATTTCGAGATTGCTCTCATCTCTGACAGCCCCTCCATTGCTCAGTATTTCCCTACGGCTGACCGGCCCGCGCCGCTCGTCCTCCGGGGATTGGCCGCTCGGAGGGCGCGTTGCGTGCGCGTCAAAGGCGAAGTACGGGGCTGCCACTGAAAACATGCCATTTTTTATAGTTTTGCTCCTTGTCACCAGATACGCATGAGATGCAGTGATCGGTGCGTGTTTGCCAAGTGCCCGTTTGGTGGCTGCTTGAGCTTCGATCTGAACCAAAACCAAATTTCAAGTGCAAAGATGATTCTGGCACATCCAAAAGTCTGTGGAGACACTGCATCCTATGTGGGAAATATCTGGCTTTGGTTCTTTTCTACTTACGCTGTCTCTGTAGAGCCATTTCAATGTAATGTGCTGTTTCTTTGTGTCTTTGTTGTCTCTTTTTTTCCCCTGTTCCCCTCCCTCCCCCACCCTCCCTCGGAGCAGCATCCTGTCCCGTACAGGCAGAAAGGAGAGCCAGGAAGCTTCCAATTTGGCCGTGCCCATGACCATGTGTCTTTTTCCTGTGCCATTCCCACTCACCCCATCTCTAAGACCACAAGTCAGTTCCATCAACCCTACAGTTACTCGATCCCTCCTTTACAGCGTTCTGCGGGACGCCCCGGCCGACCGGGCTGGCGCCCCCCAGCAGAGTCGGGAGGTTCAGCTCTCAGATTACCCCTCACTGGACTATCAGGGGCTCTATGCCACCCTCGTCACCTTGCTTGACCTGGTGCCCCTGCTACAGCACGGTCAGCACGGTGAGTCCACGCCGCTTCCCTTCCTCAGGTGCTCCTAGCCACGTCTCTCAGAGCGAGATCCAGTTAATCCTCAGGTGCTTCTGGCCTCGTCTCTCAGAGCAAGATCCAGTTAATCCTCAGGTGCTTCTGGCCTCGTCTCTCAGAGCGAGATCCAGTTTAATCCTCAGGTTCTCCTGGCCTTGTCTCTTAGAGCAAGATCCAGTTAATCCTCAGGTTCTCCTGGCCTCATCTCTCAGAGCAAGATCCAGTTAATCCTCAGGTACTTCTGGCCTCTTCTCTGAGAACGAGATCCAGTTAATCCTCAGGTGCTCCTGGCCTTGTCTCTGAGAGCGAGATCCAGTTAATCCTCAGGTGCTCCTGGCCTTGTCTCTGAGAGCGAGATCCAGTTAATCCTCAGGTGCTCCTGGCCTTGTCTCTGAGAGCGAGATCCAGTTAATCCTCAGGTGCTCCTGGCCTCGTCTCTGAGAGTGAGATCCAGTTTAATCCTCAGGTTCTCTTGGCCTTGTCTCTAAGAGCGAGATCCAGTTTAATCCTCAGGTGCTCCTGGCCTCGTCTCAGAGAGTCAGATCCAGTTAATCCTCAGGTGCTCCTGGCCTCGTCTCTCAGGGCGAGATCCAGTTTAATCCTCAATTGCTCCTGGCCTCGTCTCTGAGAGCAAGATCCAGTTAATCCTCAAGTGCTCCTGGTCTCGTCTCTCAGAGCTAGATCCAGTTTAATCCTCAGGTGCTCCTGGTCTCTTCTCTGAGAGCGAGATCCAGTTAATCCTCAGGTAGTTCTGGCCTCTTCTCTGAGAGCGAGATCCAGTTAATCCTCAGGTGCTCCTGGCCTCGTCTCTGAGAGTGAGATCCAGTTTAATCCTCAGGTTCTCTTGGCCTTGTCTCTGAGAGCGAAATCCAGTTAACCCTCAGGTGCTCCTGGCCTCGTCTCTCAGAGCAAGATCTAGTTTAATCCTCAGGTGATCCTGGCCTTGTCTCAGAGAGTCAGATCCAGTTTGATCCTCAGGTTCTCTTGGCCTTGTCTCTCAGAGCAAGATCCAGTTTAATCCTCAGGTTCTCCTTGCCTCGTCTCTCAGAGCGAGATCCAGTTAATCCTCAGGTTCTCCTTACAACTAGATGGGCGGTGCTTTCGAGCCAAACAAATACGCTTAACGCTCTAAGAACCGGTGCCTGCTGTTAACTCTTTCCCCGCCATTGACTGAATTTCTCGTCAATCCATGTTTTACTGCTCTACGGTAGGGGTCGCTGTTATGCATCTTCTGAAAGAGTGTAAGGCAAAGAAGAAGAAGAAGAAACAAGAGATAAAGGCCCTGTCCCAAATGGCACACTTCATATGCATTTTCGGTCTTGTGAACTTACAATGGCTGCTGCGTGCCGTGTCCGTTTAGTCCATGAGACTGGTGGGTGTTCCATTTGTCATTTTAGGTTTCAGAAGGGTGCTCGCGAGCACCCATTTGCGGTCGATATGCGATTCGCACTTTTGCCGAGCCTGCATTGATGCGATCTCCGCAGCAGACTTCTTCCCGACAGTCAAAGCGGCATTACGTCACGAAAGTGCAGACTCGTAGAAAGACTGTGAGTGTTTAGGGTGCCATTTGGGACAGGGCCATAAAAGAGCTGCGTCTCATAAATGTCTTATTTAATAAAAGTAACCGTAATAAAATTGACTTTTATTTCTTGTGAGGTGTAAAATAATGTAATTTCTTTCTTACTTTTCAATCTAGTGGTTAAATGAGACCGCCTCGATGATGTACAGTGCATCCGGAAAGTATTCACAGCGCTTCACTTTTTCCACATTTTGTTATGTTACAGCCTTATTCCAAAATGGATTAAATTCATTATTTTCCTCAAAATTCAACAAACAATAGCCCATACTGACAACGTCAGAGAAGTTTGGAAATCTTTGCTAATTTATTAAAAATAAAAAAATCACATGTACATAAGTATTCACAGCCTTTGCCATGACACTCAAAATTGAGCTCAGATGAATCCGGTTTCTACCCATCATCCTTGAGGTGTTTCTACAACTTGATTGGAGTCCTCCTGTGGTAAATTCAGTTGAGTGGACATGCCTTGGAAAGGCACACACATGTCTATATAAGGTCCCACAGTTAACAGTGCATGTCAGAGCACAAACCAAGCCATGAAGTCCAAGGAATTGTCTGTAGACCTCAGAAACAGGATTGTATCGAGGAACAGATCTGGGGAAGGGTACAGAAACATGAAGATCCCAATGAGCACAGTGACCGCCATCATCCGTAAACGGAAGAAGTGTGGAACCACCAGGACTCTTCCTAGAGATGAGCGATCGGGGGAGAAGGGCCTCAGTCAGGGAGGAGACAGAGAACCTGATGGTCACTCTGACAGAGCTCCAGCATTTCTCTGTGGAGAGGAGAACCTTCCAGAAGAACAACCATCTCTGCAGCTCTCCACCAATCAGGCCTAAGAACCTTCCAGAAGAACAACTATCTCTGCAGCTCTCCACCAATCAGGCCTGAGAACCTTCCAGAAGAACAACCATCTCTGCAGCTCTCCACCAATCAGGCCTGAGAACCTTCCAGAAGAACAACCATCTCTGCAGCTCTCCACCAATCAGGCCTGAGAACCTTCCAGAAGAACAACCATCTCTGCAGCTCTCCACCAATCAGGCCTGAGAACCTTCCAGAAGAACAACCATCTCTGCAGCTCTCCACCAATCAGGGCTGAGAACCTTCTAGAAGAACAACCATCTCTGCAGCTCTCCACCAATCAGGCCTGAGAACCTTCCAGAAGAACAACCATCTCTGCAGCTCTCCACCAATCAGGGCTGAGAACCTTCCAGAAGAACAACCATCTCTGCAGCTCTCCACCAATCAGGCCTGAGAACCTTCCAGAAGAACAACCATCTCTGCAGCTCTCCACCAATCAGGGCTGAGAACCTTCTAGAAGAACAACCATCTCTGCAGCTCTCCACCAATCAGGCCTGAGAACCTTCCAGAAGAACAACCATCTCTGCAGCTCTCCACCAATCCGACCTGTATGGTAGAGTGGCCAGACGGAAGCCACTCCTCAGTAAAATGCACATGACAGCTCGCCTGGAGTTTGCCAAAGGCACCTGAAGGACTCAGACTATGAGAAACAACGACTGAACTCTTTGGCCTGAATGGCAAGCGTCATGTCTGGAGAAAACTCGGCCCAGCTCATCACCTGGTCAATACCATCCCTACAGTAAAGCATGGTGGAGGCAGCGTCAGCTGTGGGGATGTTTTTCAGCGGCAGGAACCGGGAGACTCGTCAGGATCGAGGGAAAGATGAATGTACAGAGACATCCTTGATGAAAACATCATCTGGGGTCTCATTTATAAAGCGTGCGTACGCACAAAACGGGGCTGGAAACGTACGTACGCCAGTTTCCACGCAAAGGTTGTGATCTATAAAAAACAAACTTGACGGGAGAATGTGCGCACCTTTAAGCAAACTTTGAGCCGTGCGTACGCACGTTCTGGAGACGGAGCAGTTTGGCGACGCCGATGGTGAGCTGGAGCTAAATGTCTTTTTGGTCACTTTTAGACCGACATTCTAAAGAAAATTATACATACAGTATACAGAAAGATAATACAAATATAATTTCACTCACCAAGCCTATCACATGAAGCAAACATCCATCCCTTTTTAAATGTCCATCCCTTTGTTCTTTAGTGAAACTGACGCAGCCTATCTAAAACCGTAAATCTTCATTATAATCATAAATACAGTGTTCTGCCAAATATGTTCACAATAACAGTTTAAATAAATAAAACTATGTTTTACTTCTGATATAAACATTTAGATTAAATATGCCATTCTGATGAATGGAGTTAGACACTTAAATTACATGAAATCATTACTGAGAAGTTACAAAAAAAATGTATGTTCAATGAATAGAAATATTTGTTGTGGATGCTATGCTTTCAAACACTTTCCCTCTGTCATGCTGTGTTTTAATGTGTTAACTACAGAGATAATTGCTTATCATGATAATAGCAGATTGTCTGAGAAAATAGTTTCGTGCAAATAATGCACTACAAGGTCTATCTGTTTCCATTAAAAATATAAATCAATTAAACTTTGGCCAGTGGAAAAGATTGAGAAAAACTTTCTCTGAAATGTATTTTACACTATTTTATTTATTTATTCAAAAACAAGGCAAGGATATAGGCTACTAAATTATTTTTTATTAATGTAACTAATGTGACGGCACATCCGTATTTCATATTTTCCAAATGTCTTGTACCGTTAAACATATGTTATCACGTGGATGAATAATCATATGCAAATGATATGCAGATGACGATATGCATAGTAAAACTAGACGTTGTCAGCTCCATGTATGGTTATTTCGGGGAGGAGACGCGTGTGCGCACATTCTTCCGCTGACTGGGATTTATAAAGTGAATTCTGCGCAGGTTCTGGCGTACGCACGGTTTTATAAGTCAGAATATTTGTTTGCGTACGCCATTTTTGGCTTTCGGACGCACGTACACTTTTAGTAAGGATTCTACGCACAGTTTTATAAATGAGACCCCTGGACTTCAGACTGGGGCGACGGTTCATCTTCCAACAGGACAACGACCCTCAGCACACAGCCAAGATAACACAGGAGTGTCTCCGGGACAGCTCTGTGAATGTCCTTGAGTGGCCCAACCAGAGCCCAGACTTGAACCCGATTGAACATCTCTGGAGAGATCTGAAAATGGCTGTGCACCGACACTCCCCATCCAACCTGATGGAGCTTGAGAGGTTCTGCAAAGAAGAATGACAGAAACTGCCCACAAATAGGTGTGCCAAGCTTGCAGCATCACACTCAAAAAGATTTGAGGCTGTAATTCGCCTTTGGCTAAGCCACACCCTAGAATGTAGATTGACCAATCACAGCGCAGAAAAGAACGAGCTGCCACAGTGGTCCGACACATTTTCACTGCGCTCCATTGACTTTAACACATGCGTCTCATATTTTTGGTCTCGGCAGGCTATTACCGTCGTAGTTTTATCAAAAATATGGTTGAACGCTGTGCCTGGGGCATTTGTAACACAGATACGCGTTTCCCAGAGAGGTTCGGTTTTTCCCCTTCCCAAAACTGAAGTCAAATCCTGACAAGTGTCGTCTAGCACACGCTGCTAATAAATACAACGTTATACTCGCGTAGTCCGTTTGCTTTGTAATAACGATTATAGAAGTGAATAGAGACCTACCCAGCTTTGCATGAACAGTGTTGCTCCTTGATATTGTGAGTCCCAGCCTCCGTCTCCATTAGTAGGATATGCGGTGGTTCATTTTTTGACCGGTGTGCTTCTGCCTTTATTTGGATGCCTTGTTGTTCCTTGCGTTTCACCTGTATGTCGTGAATATAGCCTTCGAACGTATATCGCAGCCCCTTTTGCCTACTTCTATCGGACACTTTTTTTGCTGCTTTATAAAAGTTTGATAAAATTTCAGCAGGAAGAGCCGTCACAGCATACGCCATGTTGATACCAGAGCCCAGATGAAGTTTGTTTGTCGGACGTAGCAACAGTAACTAAGGGGGGCGGGGCTTAGCCAAAGGCGAATTGGTGCCAAAGGTGCTTCAACAAAGTATTGAGCAAAGGCTGTGAATACTTATGTACATGTGATTTTTTTATTTTTAATAAATTTGCAAAGATTTCAAACAATCACGTTGTCATTATGGGTTATTGTTTGTAGAATTTTGATGAAATATAATGAATGTAATTAGGCTGTAACATAACAAAATGTGGAAAAGGTGAAGCGCTGAGAATAGTTTCCGTATGCACTGTATGCAACCTCCAAATGCGCCTTCCGGAGGATGAAGCCTCTGAAACGAGACGCAGCAAAGCATTGCTGACGCACATGTAAAATAATGCAGTCATTAAACGGCATAATAACTGAGAAAAATGAGAAATAGTCCTCAGAAGCCATGTCCGTAATTTATAGCAAAACATCTAGCATTAATTCCATCTTAAGCAGATTCATTAACAGTAGTTATTACTCCAACACATGTGTGACATCATTAACCAACGTGGTTGAACGACCAATTTGTGACAACACGGTTTCGGGAAACAGTCGTGACTCGCTAGTTGATTTCTTCAAAACTGCATCGTACTACGGTAGTTAGGCATCGCGTCACAGCACTGTACGGGAAACACACACCCCTGGCTAATCAATCAGTCAATGTTTGACCATTGTGAGATTATCAGCAGAAATCGGTCGTTCCATCTAGTGACATTACCAATGAAAACTGCTTTCAGACAGCTTGATCTCTAGTTACTGGAGTCATATCTAAACTCAAAGTCTGCCATCGATTGCTTTCATTTTACAATTACAATTCCTTTTCCGATCGAAACACTCGAGTCTGAGCTTGGCGTTATCCAGTCTTAAAGTCTTAAGTCTGGATAACAACTCGTACAGTAGGAACAGCTAAAGATGTGTTTGCACTGCTAGTGTTTCATTATATAGACTTAAGATGCATTTTGTAGCAAACCCAAAGCCGTAAATGTCTCGTGCTGTCCGGAGACGAGCGCTTGTGAAGCTGCATGAGTCTGTGGAGGACGTGCTGCTCATTCGCTCCTCTGCTTGTCTTTCAGATCTGGGGCAGGCCATATTTTACACCACAACATGCCTTCTGCCTTTCCTTAGTGATGATATTCTCAGCACGCTACCCTACACCATGATCTCCACTTTAGCCACCTTCCCTCCTTTCCTGCACAAAGACATCATAGAGTACCTGAGCACATCCTTCCTGCCCATGGCCATACGTGAGTATATATGGCTGAGAGAGGCTTCTTCAACATCATGTGACGCTCCTGCACTTTGACGTGAGGAAATGCGTTCTGTGTTGCAGTGGGTTCGACTCGAAGAGAGGCTGGCGTCCCAGCGTATGTCAATCTGTCCGCCTCGTCCATGCTGATGATCGCCATGCAGTACACCTCGAACCCAGGTACCTCCGCATTTATCAGCCCTAGGGTCCACGTCTCTATCCCAGTGCAGCGTTTCAGGACAGCGGTTTCTGGGCTCTAAATGTTGTGAATGTTCCTCTGCTTGTCTTCAGTCTACCACTGTCAGCTTCTGGAGTGTCTCATGAAGTACAAGCAGGAAGTATGGAAGGTATGGATCGGTTCTTCATGTCTTTCTGGAGATTTCTCCAAAAGCACTTCCCACTGACTCAGAGATGGCTGTGTTTTTAAAGGATCTTCTGTACGTCATATCGTACGGCCCGTCCCAAGTCAAACCCCCGGCGGTTCAGATGCTCTTCCACTACTGGCCCAACCTCAAGCCTCCGGGTGCCATCAGTGAGTACAGAGGCCTGCAGTACACAGGTGAGACGCTTAACCTCTCCGCATGATGGTTTACAGGCTCAAACTCACACAAAGCCATACGCAGGAACGTCCCTGTCGAGAATAGACATGCACCGATGTTACATTTCTCAGACATTATTCTGAATATCTGCTGATACCGATATACTCTCCCAAATAATGCTGCAAACTATACAGGGAATCCACTCATTTGGTACACTGTAATATTGGTTGCAATTAACAACAGAGGTATTATATGTAATATTATAAATAATACATACAATAATTACACCCAAATAAAAGCTTAAATGTTTGTATACAACTCAGTTGCACATATAAGGTAGTTTTCATAAGCAATTTTTTTCAAACATTCATATATAATTAACAGTAAATAAGCTCTTCTTTATAGCTAACTAACGGGTGACTTTCCTGAGGTAAATGCCACGATAAGTGATAATTGTTCACAAGCTGTTTTATTGACATCTTTCCACGGTTGAAACACTGATTGAGATAATAAATGAGACATGATACAGATTTCGGTTAATTGTACTATATATTTGATAGGGGTGGAACGGTACACAGAAGTCACGGTTCGGTTCATACCTCGGTTCAGACATCACGGTTCGGTACAATGGAGGGAAAAGCAAAACAAAAATGCAGAAGGCATTGTATTTTTTAAATAAGTTTTATTATATAAAGGCATAGAACCAGTTTATTTGTAGTGCACTGACAATTGTTTTATATAATTAGTTTATTAATTATTTTAATGAAAAGACAAAAAGACCTTGCGATATGTTTGGTAATTGTACCTGAATTAATTTAAAATGAATTTGCTATATTTCAGATCAATATATTTGTTTTCCTTAATTTTAATTAACATTATTAATTAACAATGTAACATTATTCTCATCTGAATTATAAATAATTGATTTCTGTTAAAATAATACTACCATTAAAAACGCATTCGATTTTCTTTTTTAATCAATGTAGAATGTGTAAGATTAGTGCTCCGAGGACGAGAAATGAAAACCAATGCGATATGATGAATGTCCAAAAGAAGATGGGACCCACAGACTGTTTTGAAATGGAGTCGGATAAATATGTTTTTCTTTTAAAACAGTGTGTGTGTGTGTGTGTGTGTGTGTGTGTGTGTGTGTGTGATTTTGGTTGAGTGACAGTTGTAGGTTACAGTTTGATAAGAGTTTACAGTGTGCACAATGTTGTGTTTTATTGCGAGTGTACACAAATATAAGTAAACACGTTGCAGGTTTAATGATCTGTATGAACAAAATTACGGAGTATGTTTTTTTTTATGTTTCCACTGTTCGGTCGCGCGCCTCTCTCTCTCTCTCTCTCTCTCTCTCTCTGTCTCACACACACACACACACACACACAGTTCGATCTCGCCTCTCTCTCTCGCGCGCGCGCGCACACACACACAGACACAGTCCAGCATTGCAATCTTGACATCGCAGCCTTCATTATGCGGTCACACCAAACACGGAATAGAGCGTCAAATCCGCGTCTAGTTCGACGCTAGTCCAAAGCGAATAGGACGCACCTATAAAGCCAACGTTTGAAGTGAACGCGCGTTCAGAGCAAAGCCGATGGTACAGATTATGTGTCCCTAAAGAACCCGCGTATCTAACAGTAGTTCCGCATTACATTAATTAATTTGCACGCGAGTTTTATTTATTTTTATACCGTGTATTCTCCGTGTAAATTCGTGCACCGAACCGTGACGCCCGTACCGTTTCGGTTCGATACGAATACATGTACGGTTCCACCCCTAATATTTGAGCATACCTTCTGGTATTCATGTATGTTTTTCTAGATATAATTTGTATTAAAGGGATAGTTCACTTTGAAATTAATTTTTGATATGTTTTAGCTTACCTCAAGGGCATCTAAGATGTAGGTGTCTGTGTCCACAGTAGTTTCAATTTTGATATTTTTAGGTCAAGCCGTTCTTGTCTGTCAGTCATATAATGCAGGTCTATGGTCACCACCTCAAAGAGCATGACCAGAGAAGTCCAAATTAAACATGATTTAATGACTCGTAAATGTAAGCACACATTGATGGCCTAAGACACGAAACGAGCGGTTTGTGTGAGAAAACGAACAGTATTTATATCGTTTTTACCTCTTGTAAACACAGCCACGTCCAAGTGATCTGAGGGCGCCGGCGCTTCGGCCTTTTCCGGAAAGCGCCGGAAGTGAAACCTCGCGCGCGTACGTTTTGTCTTAGGCATTTCGTCTACTTACATTTACGAGTCATTAAATCATGTTTAATCTGGACTTCTCTGTGCATGCTCTTTGAGGTGGAGACCATAGACCTCCATTATATGACCGACAGACAAGAACGGTTTGACCTAAAAATATCAAAATTGAAACTACTGTGGACACAGACACCTACATCTTAGATGCCCTTAAGGTAAGCTAAAACATATCAAAAATTAATTTCAAAGTGAACTATCCCTTTAAAGTGTAAGAAAACACTTGCCCTCCACTGCTTCAGCGATCCCACCTCACATTTCAGAGCGTCAAAACCCCATTTATTGTTTGAATTTCGCGATAAAATGGACAGAGTTTGAAAGATGACTACTTTTTTGTAGTAACAGAGCACAAAGCTCTGCGATTATTGGATGAGAGGCGCGCTACAAATGATGTTTACTATATAGGGAAAAACTGCAGATCTGGCTTGAGCTACGGGTGGTTCACAGGGTCAAATAAAGCCTGCTTTTATGTAGCTGTTTTTAACTGGTAAAGCCTTATTGCCACATTAACTTAATTCAACTTAATTAACACCCTAAATTAAACACGAGAGATTTTCTTAGTGATAGCCGATAGTGAGAATAATAGCTTTTATCAGCCGATACCGATTATTGGCCGATACATCGGTGCATCTCTAATGGACAATTATTCTGGGGTTTTAATTAATAATTATTCTTTAATTAAAATAATTTTATTGTCATCAGTGTTTCATTCAGGAAATGTGAATAACAAATATTGATTAGGTTTTACCATTTGGCCAATAGATTAGGAACATACATCTCTGGTACTGTACATCCAGCTCACTCGTCTCTTCTCTGAGAGATGGAGACAGTTCTCAGGTCAGTGCACTGTTGACCCGAGAACCGTTCGAGAGAGTTCGATTTAGGAATCAGAACTGTTTGTTCCAAAGAAGAGTTTGCAGAAGCAGCCATTACTAGCTCATCATTATCATTGCTAGCATCACTAGTCAGATTGTGGGATGTGTTCGAGAGTCACGGTGTTGTATAGAGATGCTCTCATCTGATTCAATCTGACTTGGAGAACTGGTTCAAAGATTCACTTTCTGAAGAATGTCTTGTTTACCAACTGGACATCACTGCTCCAGTGGCTGGAGACAGACCTCCTCCTGATATCTACACATTATCGGTGTGTTTTTGTGCTTCCCGCCACAGCCTGGAACCCCATCCACTGCCAGCACATCGAGTGCCAGAACTCGATTAACAAGCCGGCTGTGAAGGTACTGTAGCTCTTCACCTCTGACGACTGCTGGAGCTGTGCTGTTTGTGCTTACTGAAATCGTCTAATATATTGAGGGTTTTGTGGGATTGTGGGTTTTTTTAGGGAAGGATTGTGTGAATGAGACGGCCCTTGAAATGACCAAGACTGATTGAGACTCAGCCTGGGAAAACACGAGGGCTTTAAATGAACAAAGACACAACATGAGCTATAAACAAGAACCTCAAAATAAAAGCATGCACATCCCCAGAATCAGGACACAAATACACGCAGGGAATGATTGATGGATTTTCCCAGTGAGCGTTTGCTCAGTGCAGTCGAGAGCCGGAAGAGACGAGCTGTAACTCAGTTACCGAGAGCTGTAAACATCATAAACATGAACATCATCCTTCACAGAGACACTCTTCACAAGATATCACAAATCCACAGTCACACGCGGTTACAGAGCTAGAAGAATTATTATGATTATCACAAACCTGCAGTGATGGATAATTACTGTACTGCTGTGTTACTATATTACAGTAATACTGATGGTCACTTCACTCAGCAATGTTTCATTTACACCACAATAAAATTGCCCCAAAAAACAGAAGATGCACTAAATAAAACTGATACCCTAACCAGAACTCTTGTTGTACTGCTTCATGAACAAATTGTCCATTATTAACCATAAGACCAAGACTATTGGCAGTGACATCGATTCTGTGTTCCGCAAAGTTTGCTGCTTCAGTATTTGTAGATTATTTTATCACGTTTTTATGATATACTGTAAAACAATAAGTCTTTTATTGGCAAAAGTATTGAATGCAGAGAGTAGGGTTGCACAGACTAGTGGACTTTATTGCTCTGCCATGCCGCTTTCAGCTTGACGGCGACCGGTGGCTGGTCATGGCCTATAGAGGGCGCTACAGGATAATAACCTCTGAAGTCCATTGTATGCTTCGTTTCCAACAGTTAAAATGATAAATATATGCATTCTCAGAAAGCGCTCCACAAGATATGTTTGATTATACTATCTGGATGCTCAAAATTGATCGGGTGAATGCACGTTCAAAACAGCTTAATGTACACGCAACTTAATCGCCGTTCTAAGCTAATGCGCTGATGTACCGCACACACACACACACTTGCCGATCGCGTGCACTGTGAATTTATTAATTAGAAACTGAAAAGTTCTAGCATTAGAGCCGCACTAATGGGACACAGTGCTGGCGTAACGCTTTACAAGTACAAGTTACGCAATCAGACTACTTTTTCAAGTAACTAGTAAAGTAATTCACTACTTTTAAATTTACAACTAAATATCTGAGTAGAGGTGTGTGTGTGTGTGTGTGTGTGTGTGTGTGTGAACATGATGATTACTATAGTCCTAGACTGAATGTGAACATGTAATCGTCTCACTTACACAAACACAGATTCAGTGTTCCTCAGAATTAATAAAAACAGTGAAATGCAAACTCAGAATACTCAGAAATCTGCAATTAAATATGGTTAATTACAAAAATATACGTTATGCATTTAATCTCACTTTATTCATCAATGTCTTTGCTGCTGACCATCAATCATCCACTTGAATTTTTTTGCTAACAATGTATCTGATCACAATAATCTAGAAACAATGTGACACCACAACTGAAGCAGCAAACTCTGCGAAACACAAGACTTATGTCACTGCCCAATGGTCTGGCCATGCCGTGTTTGGCTGGTGTGTGTGTGTGTGTGTGTGTGTTTGGCTCTAGTGTGTGTGTTTGGTTCTGGTGTGTGTTTGTGTTTGGCTCTGGTGTGTGTGTGTTTGGCTCTGGAGTGTGTGTGTGTGTGTTTGGCTCTATTGTGTGTGTTTGGCGCTGGTGTGTGTGTGTTTGGCTCTGGTATGTGTCTTTAGCTCTGGTGTGTGTGTTTGGCTCTGGTGTGTGTGTGTGTTTGGCTCTGGAGTGTGTGTGTGTGTGTGTGTTTGGCTCTATTGTGTGTGTTTGGCTCTGGAGTGTGTGTGTGGGTGTGTTTGGCTCTATTGTGTGTGTTTGGCTCTGCTGTGTGTGTTTGGCTCTGGTGTGTGTGTGTGCTTGGCTCTGGTTTGTGTGTGTGTTTGGCTCTGGTGTGTGTGTGTGCTTGGCTCTGGTTTGTGTGTGTGCTTGGCTCTGGTGTGTTTGGCTCTGGTGTGTGTGTTTGGATATGCTGTGTGTTTGGCTCTGGTGTGTCTGTGGTCTGTGTGTTTGGTTCTGGTGTGTGTGTTTGGCTCTGGTGTGTGTGTGTTTGGTTCTGGTGTGTGTGTGTGTGTGTTTGGCTCTGGTGTGTGTGTGTGCTTGGCTCTGGTTTGTGTGTGTGTTTGGCTCTGGTTTGTGTGTGTGTTTGGCTCTGGTGTGTTTGGCTCTGGTGTGTGTGTTTGGCTATGGTGTGTGTTTGGCTCTGGTGTGTCTGTGGTCTGTGTGTTTGGTTCTGGTGTGTGTGTTTGGCTCTGGTGTGTGTGTTTGGCTCAGGTGTGTGTGTGTGTGTGTGTGTTTGGCTCTGGTGTGTGTTTGGCTCTGGTGTGTCTGTGGTCTGTGTGTTTGGCTCTGCTGTGCGTGTTTGGCTCTGGTGTGTGTGTTTGGCTCTGGTGTGTGTGTTTGGCGTTTGGCTCTGCTGTGTGTGTTTGGCTCTGGTGTGTGTGTTTGGCTCTGCTGCTGTGTGTGTTTGGCTCTGCTGTGTGTGTTTGGCTCTGGTGTGTGTGTTTGGCTCTGGTGTGTGTGTTTGGCGTTTGGCTCTGCTGTGTGTGTTTGGCTCTGGTGTGTGTGTTTGGCTCTGCTGCTGTGTGTGTTTGGCTCTGCTGTGTGTGTTTGGCTCTGGTGTGTGTGTTTGGCTCTGCTGTGTGTGTTTGGCTCTGGTGTGTGTGTGTTTGGCTCTGGTGTGTGTGTTTGGCTCAGGTGTGTGTGTTTGGCTCTGGTGTGTCTGTGTGTTTGGCTCTGCTGTGCGTGTTTGGCTCTGCTGTGTGTGTTTGGCTCTGCTGTGTGTGTTTGGCTCTGGTGTGTGTGTTTGGCTCTGGTGTGTGTGTTTGGCTCTGCTGTGTGTGTTTGGCTCTGGTGTGTGTGTTTGGCTCTGGTGTGTGTGTTTGGCTCTGCTGTGTGTGTTTGGCTCTGCTGTGTGTGTTTGGCTCTGGTGTGTGTGTTTGGCTCTGGTGTGTGTGTTTGGCTCTGGTGTGTGTGTTTGGCTCTGCTGTGTGTGTTTGGCTCTGCTGTGTGTGTTTGGCTCTGCTGTGTGTGTTTGGCTCTGCTGTGCGTGTTTGGCTCTGCTGTGCGTGTTTGGCTCTGCTGTGCGTGTTTGGCTCTGCTGTGTGTGTTTGGCTCTGGTGTGTGTGTTTGGCTCTGGTGTGTGTTTGGCTCTGCTGTGTGTGTTTGGCTCTGGTGTGTGTGTGTTTGGCTCTGCTGTGCGTGTTTGGCTCTGCTGTGTGTGTTTGGCTCTGCTGTGTGTGTTTGGCTCTGGTGTGTGTGTGTTTGGCTCTGGTGTGTGTGTTTGGCTCTGGTGTGTGTGTTTGGCTCTGGTGTGTGTGTTTGGCTCTGCTGTGTGTGTTTGGCTCTGGTGTGTGTGTGTTTGGCTCTGCTGTGTGTGTTTGGCTCTGCTGTGTGTGTTTGGCTCTGGTGTGTGTGTGTTTGGCTCTGCTGTGTGTGTTTGGCTCTGCTGTGTGTGTTTGGCTCTGCTGTGTGTGTTTGGCTCTGCTGTGTGTGTTTGGCTCTGGTGTGTGTGTTTGGCTCTGGTGTGTGTGTTTGGCTCTGGTGTGTGTGTTTGGCTCTGGTGTGTGTGTTTGGCTCTGGTGTGTGTGTTTGGCTCTGGTGTGTGTGTTTGGCTCTGGTGTGTGTGTTTGGCTCTGGTGTGTGTGTGTTTGGCTCTGCTGTGTGTGTTTGGCTCTGGTGTGTGTGTGTTTGGCTCTGCTGTGTGTGTTTGGCTCTGGTGTGTGTGTTTGGCTCTGCTGTGTGTGTTTGGCTCTGGTGTGTGTGTGTTTGGCTCTGGTGTGTGTGTGTTTGGCTCTGGTGTGTGACAGTGTGATCGTGTCTTCCAGATGTGCATCGACCCGACGCTCTCGGTGGCTCTGGGAGACAAGCCCCCGCCGTTATACATCTGTGAGGAGTGCAGCCAGAGGATCGCTGGGTGAGCGTCCTCTCAACATCAGCTCATCTTAAGGGGTTATGGAGGGCAACTTACTTTAGAAAAGGATTTTTTGATAGCATAGTTACAGAGAGACAGGACTGGGGAACTCAATCACTGTTGATTCCGTACGTCAGGGATGTTTAACTTCAAGTATAATACACAATAGCAGCAGTTGATCGGACAGCGTAACACTAATGCTCAACACTTTACGAAGGTCCCGTCTGACGGTACATTCACTGCAGACGCTGTGACGGCACAGGTGCAAAACTGGAGAACAAGACGATTTTGCAGCTTGGGTTCAATCATTGCAACAGGGAAGGAAGCCCTTTTGAGCCCTTATGTTGTTCTAGAAAAATAAACTCAGGCAATATTTGATTCTGTATGTAATTTTTATCAGCCTTGGAAAGAGAAGCAGTTTTCCAGCTCATATTAGATGGTCAGCGTCAGACCTTCAGAGAAGGAAGTAAATGTGAGAACGTGTGTGTGAAGGTCCCTGAAGTTCTGTTGTTCTTTCACAGCGATCACGCCGAGTGGCTCGTGGATGTACTTCTGCCGCAAGGTCAGTATCAGAACGTCTCGGTTAAGTATGTAACCCTCGTTCCCTGAAGGAGGGAACGGAGACGTAGTCAACGTATCGACTGATTGGGATCCCAATTAAAATGCCACTTGTGCTGCCACCTTCCAGTACCTAGACAAAAGCCCTCTGATCCCCCCGCATTATTGAGGTGGAGATGGGACAGGGCTTAGGCTAGGGAAGTCACTGCTGTTCCGTAAGACCCACTCAGTTAGACTTGGATAACACTGGGAAAGCGTGCCCTTTTGATGGAAGGAGGGACGCTACGGAAGCCACATCCAGCCTGCAGGGAGGTAGTGTGGAGATACACATATGAACCTGGCAGTTTACTGGGCAGTACAACATATGGAATGTTACTGAGGTGGCTCCAGCCTATAACAGGGGGAAGACTCAACCAGCCAGCAACGACAGAGCAAGCTCGGCCAAGGGAAAGACACGGGCTCGCCGCAGGGAGCCATACCGTGGAAGAATACACATACGGGCTGTAGAAGCCGGTCTTCAAATCGGCAAGAGGAACCGCCTCCGCGTCCTTCGCCAGTAGGACTGCGATCTCCGCGCGCATGACAGGGGCACGTTCGCTCCACACCGAAGTGTAACGAACGCCGCTGAACTTAGGCGGACGCCGGGCGAACTGAATCGTATAGCCGAGTCTGATGGTTCGGAGGAGCCAGCTGGACTGGTTGGGAAGCACTCTCCAGGCTTCCACAAACCGGGCCAGGGGGACCAGAGGCATCACAGACATACCTGTGGAGGGGCAGCGCCTGAGACAGGCTGGGCGGTCTGCCTGCGGCTGGCTCCACTCTGAGGCGTGGGTGGAGACTACTGTGGAGGTCACGCCCTCTGCAACGAGCAGGTGGAGAAACTGCTACCGGCGGAGGGGTGGAGGCAGCAGTGGGCCGCCGGGTAGGATCTACCGGATGGCCTCCGTCTGGGCTTCGGCAGCAGAGAACTGTTGGGCGCAGTTCTCCACGGTGTCTCCGAAGATCCCAACCTGGGAAATCGGGGAGTCTAGGAACCGAACCTTGTCCACATCCGCCATATCAACCGATCGCTCAAGCCACAACGCTTGTGCCCCGGAGGGCCAAGTCTGTTGCGGTGTGGAGCTCACTCAAGAGCGCATGGTCTAGGCTACCCTTGTGCATGTCCATGAGTGCCTTGGCCTGATAGACCTGTAGCAATGCCATGGCATCCAAAAAGGGAAGCAGTTTGCCCACAGGCTTTGCAACCTCTGCCCGTAAGAACAGATGAGAACTCACAGGCCTGAGAGGAGATGAGGATCCCCCGTCCAAGAGGTGGTGGCCACCGGACACAGGTGTGCCGCGACAGACCGCTCCACTGGAGAGTTAGCCTCGAAACCCTTCACCGCTCCTCCGTCAAGGGTAGTGAGGGGGGAGGAGCTCTCTATGCAGTTTCTGGCAGTAAAAGGTGCCATCCACGATATAGTAAGCTCTCCATGCACTTCGAAAAAAGAAAGGCACTGGGCCGGCGGGCTGAGAACCAGCGCGGGCCGTCCCGAGAAAATGGTGGAGGATTCCACTCGAGCCCGACAGCCTCTGCGGCCCGTTTCAGCATAGCTGACATTTCTGGATCTGGCTCGGGCAACGTTACACTCCCAGAGGGAGATAACGCAGCCGAGTCATCATCTCCAGAGGCCAGCTCACCCTTCAATGCTGCTATCGGCATCCTGTCCTCTGGAGGGGCATCGAATGCAAGGGCTGGTCGGTCCATTACAGAGGGACCAGCTCACTCATTGGGGGACTCCACCGGCTGCGGTCTGTGATGGAGGAGTGAGGAGCCCACAGGGAACGGTTACCGGGCGGGTATTCCATCACTGTCCTCCGATCACCCATCCCACACGGCACCCGGGGGTGGGGCATGGTAAAGGGGACTCCACCTTCGCTGACGAAGGCGAGTCTCGATCTCAACACTGAGACAGTCATATTCATGCAATGGGTATAAATAGACGCAAACACACTCGTGCCGGAGCACTCACCAGTGCCGGAGCACACAGGGGAATGATCGCGGCAACACTGACAGGGATGGTGCAGCCTGTACCAGTGAAGCACTCACTTTCCTCGCCCTCAACCGGCCATCAGACAAACAAACACAGAATTGTGATGCTGTTAAAACAGCAGGTGAGAGCTCAAAGCTCGCGATCACTTCTGCACTCGCGCTGTAGAAACCACCAGCACCGGGAGAGACTTCCTGAAGCGCGACACACTCGCTCGTTGTAAAATAACAACACTCTTGTTGACTGATCGGAAGACTGATCGGCTCCGAAGCGAAAGACAACTGGTGCGTGCATCCACTTCTGGATTTATACCCGCGCCGCGAGATGCAGATCTCGCAAGTCAATGTGCAGTGGCTCGTTTTAACAGTACTGGAAGATGACAGGCTCCCTAAGCGTGATCCCAATCAGTCGGAACTATATCGGGGCACACTCATCCTGATATCACTCAAATATCATTCTTTCGTCATATAGAGCCAGTGTGAGCTTCTTTCTGCTGTGGAACATGAGAAGATACTTGGAAGAATGTTAGGGACCAAACAGTTTCGCTGGCTGAGACATTCTTCAAAATATCTTCATTTTTCTGTGTTAAAAGAAAGAAAGTCACACAGGTAAATGATGACAGAATGATCAGTTTTGTCTAAAACGAGGATATGTTATAGAGTTCTTGTATTTTTATAAACCCAAAGCTCAAACCTACAGAGAAATCCATCAGTTTGTATGTTTCTCACGTCAGTCTTGTGTTACGCATTCCAATAGATCACATTAGTTTTATGAACTGTCAATCAAAAACATATTTTTTCATAATTTATTGATCTGGGTTAATGTTACAGTTTTTTACAGTCGCTAGGACACATTTCTCAATACTTAGGTCACTTTTTCAAAACTCTTCACAAAGTGAGCACAACAGAAGTATATGTGGCTAAACTGTGGATCATTTATCATGGCTTTGGCACAAAATGCATTCAATGACTACATCTTTCATATTACATTCATTCTTTTCTCACTTCGACACAACAACCGCAAAAACTCGGTGTTCCTACTGGCCAATTTGCACATGCTTACATACTTTTGCTTTCAAAACTGTTAAACTTAAGTTCAAAACAATAATATAATACAAAACTGAATAAGACAGCATTTTGCCACATTTCTACAGTAATATTGTAATGTAATATATTTCGAATCTAAAAATTAAATGGTATAAAAACAATTGGACCAACCACAGCTGATTCCTATTGTATCTGTATCGGTGGATGGTGTGTAATTTTTGTACTTTGGAATAATGTGTTGATCTGAGACATGTACGAAGTGATTCTGTAGTTGTAGTGCATTTTGAATGTGAAATGAACTGCTGTGGCGAGCTGAACGCTGGGTAGGAGATCTGTGTGAAGAGTTTTGAAAAAGTGACCTAAGTATTGAGAAATGAGTCCTAGCGACTGTAAAAAAACTGTAATTTATAAATCATTGTTAATTCATGTTCGTTCATTAGGATGTTAACTGTTAATGTTTGAATGTATTAGGATCTGTAGGAAATAAATTAATAAATGCTGTGATTATTAGTTGATGTCAAAGTGAACATATCTTATCTTATTCTGCTCTTGTATTTTAACGATGTCCTCATGATTTCCCCCTCACAGCTGAGATTTCTGCTATATGTCAGAAGAAGGTAAGAGGAATATGTGTGTGTGTGTGTATTAAGCATTTGTTTATTCTTGGTTTTAGATACAGTCAGAAATGGAGAGTGAAATGTCAATTGTATAATTTTGTATTTGGTCAAGCAAACATTGCTATCTACCTCAGCAGAAGGAATGAGATCGAAGAGTCCTTAGATTTCGATATAAACTGTGTTTTTGTCAGGATGGTGAAAGCTAGATTGAAAGTTGATTTTGACTTACAGTACTACAAATAATGCAGAGGAGTTCATAAACATTTGGTGTTTTAAAAATGTTTTATGTTCTGTTGTGGAGAATGTTCTGTGAGTTAAATCTTTTGAGTTAAATCATGCTCAGTTATTTATTTATTTATTTTCCTGTGTTTTGGAAATAGAGTTTTTTGTGGTGTAGAAAATATAAAGAGGAATATAAAAAACATTCTCTCTCAGAACTGCAGCTCTCACGTCCGGCGCGCTGTCGTCACCTGCTTCTCGGCAGGCTGCTGCGGTCGCCATGGGAACCGGCCGGTGCGCTACTGCAAGCGTTGCCATGTGAACCACCACAGCAGTGAGGTGGGGGCGTCGGCGGAGACTCACCTGTACCAGACGTCACCGCCGCCCATCAACACGCGCGAGTGCGGCGCGGAGGAGCTGGTGTGCACCGTGGAGGCCGTCATCAGGTCATCACACGCTCCTGTCACTGAGAGCACTTTCACTCAGGCCTTTCTTTATTTCATACAGCTACAGCGCTGTTAGCAGACCAAGTATTGCCAGGTCTAAAACTGCAGTAATAATGCTCTTGATTAATATGTTTCAGTTTGTTTGACACATTAGATTAAGACAAATTTCCAGTGCTTGTCTGAAATACTTTTTGATATAAAACTAGCATAAACGAGAGTGATTTGATGAATGTTGGCAGTCTGCTGAAAGAGGCTGAGATCCACGCGGAGCTGCGGGAGTTTGAGCTGAACCGCCGGCGTCAGATGGGTCTGTCTTCTTCCCATCATTCCCTGGACAACCTGGAGTTTGACAACAAAGAGGACGACCAGCATGACCAGAGACTGCTCAGTCAGTTCGGCATCTGGTTCCTGGTGTGTGACACGTTACATACATGTGTTTCTCACTTCACTTCACAACAACCTCTCTACTCTCATCACAGCTAATAACACAACCATATACATCATGATTAGTACTCAAAAAACAAATAGTCTTCATACTCATTTCCAAAGTATCAGTAGACACAAATTTGATGAAAATGTACTTTTATTTCAGCTGTTCCATTAGAGCACTTGGATTTTCATTCAGTCTCATCTCCTGCTTTTGTTCAGAACAATTATATTTAACATACATAATCATTTATGAATTTATGATTCATCCCTTTTCTTACAAGTGTGTTAACATTAGACCTTAGTGTAGTTCTATTCTAATTTCAGAATTTTCTGAAATTATTTCAACTGCTGATTCCAGAATTTAAGACCTGATTTAATAGAATATAAGGATAGTTCTATTAATGACTTTATTTTGACCTCCTCCCATCCTTCACACAAGCTGCTTCTGCACCAGCACATCTATTACACCTGCTTCTTATTGAGGGAAAACTATGAAAATGTTGAGTTGTGCATATAACTACTGGTCCCATTTACTCGGTACAACTCATGACTATGGGATATCGCACTCTTGCGCCATCTGCTGAAGACACTTTTATTCACGCCTGAAAGGCCAATGACGCATGACAACATGGGCGAGACCAGCCCGGTTAAACTCAAGAGACCAGCACACTCCTAGCACACTCCAGACACACTCCCGACACACTCCCGACACACTCCCAGCACACTCCAGACACACTCCCTACACACTCCTAGCACACTCCAGACACACTCCTAGCACACTCCAGACACACTCCTAGCACACTCCAGACACACTCCTAGCACACTCCAGACACACTCCTAGCACACTCCAGACACACTCCCGACACACTCCCAGCACACTCCAGACACACTCCCGACACACTCCCAGCACACTCCAGACACACTCCTAGCACACTCCAGACACACTCCTAGCACACTCCAGACACACTCCCGACACACTCCCAGCACACTCCAGACACACTCCCGACACACTCCCAGCACACTCCAGACACACTCCTAGCACACTCCCGACACACTCCCAGCACACTCCAGACACACTCCTAGCACACTCCAGACACACTCCCTACACACTCCTAGCACACTCCAGACACACTCCCGACACACTCCCAGCACACTCCAGACACACTCCCGACACACTCCCAGCACACTCCAGACACACTCCTAGCACACTCCAGACACACTCCCTACACACTCCCAGCACACTCCTAGCACACTCCAGACACACTCCCGATACACTCCCTACACACTCCCAGCACACTCCTAGCACACTCCAGACACACTCCCAACACACTCCAGAAACACTCTCGATACACTCCAGACACACTCCTGACACACCCCCAACCCACTCCAGAAACACTCTCGATACACTCCAGACACACTCCAGACACACCCCCAACACACTCCAGAAACACTCTCGATACACTCCAGACACACCCCCAGCACACTCCTAGCACACTCCCGACACACTCCCTACACACTCCCAGCTAGGGGTGGAACGGTACATGTATTCGTACCGAACCGAAACGGTACGGGCGTCACGGTTCGGTGCACGAATTTACACGGAGAATACACGGTATAAAAATAAATAAAACTCGCGTGAAAATTAATTAATGTAATGCGGAACTACTGTTAGATACGCGGGTTCTTTAGGGACACATAATCTGTACCATCGGCTCTGAACGCGCGTTCACTTCAAACGTTGGCTTTATACGCGCGTCCTATTCACTTTGGACTAGCGTCGAACTAGACGCGAATTTAACGCTCTATTCGGGTTTGGTGTGACCGCATAATGAACAGGCTGCGATGTCAAGATTGCAATGCTGGAGTGTGTGTGTGTGAGAGAGAGAGAGGCGCGGCCGCGATTGAACAGTGGAAACATAAAAAACATACTCCGTCATTTTGTTCATACAGATCATTAAACCTGCAAAGTGTTTACTTATATTTGTGTACACTCGCAATAAAACACAACATTGTGCTTTTGTCACACTGTAAACTCTTGTCAAACTGTAACCTGCAACTGTCACCCAACCAAAATCTCTCTCTCTCTCTCTCTCTCTCTCTCACACACACACACACACACTGTTTTAAAAGCAAAACATATTTATCCAACTACATTTCAAAACAGTCTGTGGATTCCATCTTTTAGACATTCATCATATCGCATTGGTTTTCATTTCTCGTCCTCGGAGCACTAATCTTACACATTCTACATTGATTAAAAAAGAAAATCGAATGCGATTTTAATGGTAATATTATTTTATACAGAAATCAATTATTTATAATTCTGATGAGAATAATGTTACATTGTTAATTAATAATGGTAATTAAAATTAAGGAAAACAAATATATTTATCTGAAATATAGCAAATTAATTTTAAATTAATTCAGGTACAATTACCAAACATATCGCAAGGTCTTTTTGTCTTTTTATTAGTTTAATTAATAAACGAATTATATAAAACTATTGTCAGTGCACTACAAATAAACTGGTTCTATGCCTTTATTAATAAAACTTATTTAAAAAATACAATGCCTTCTGCATTTTTGTTTTGCTTTTCCCTCCATTGTACCGAAATCGTACCGAACCGTGACTTCTGTGTACCGTTCCACCCCTACTCCCAGCACACTCCTAGCACACTCCTAGCACACTCCAGACACACTCTCGATACACTCCAGACACACCCCCAACACACTCCAGAAACGATCTCGATACACTCCAGACACACTCCTGACACACCCCCAACCCACTCCCCACACACTCCAGACAAACTACCAACACACCTTTCTATTGTAGCTTTCCACAACCCAATGCAAAAGACGATGCTTAGATAGCGGCTTCCCACTGGCCGAGTTAGAAAACATATCAAAAAGCTGGTCAGACGAGCACATAGCCTGCATCTGCTCAATGTACCTGGGTATAACTCGCACAGAGTCTCCTGTCACCCTCTGAGTCAGAGATTTCACAGGGCAGTTCGAAAGAGAGAGCGCACATCCAATACACTCCTGACCAGTGTTGGGGAAATTACTTTTAAAAAGTAGTGTAACTCGTTACTCGTTAGTTCTTTGAAAAAGTAATCCGTTACTTTACTTAGTTACCCCATATAGAAAGTAACTTTTTAAGTTACTTGTTACTTTTACGTTACTTTTATGTTGCTTGACTTTGGGCAGAACCCAATATCTGTTCCTAAATGTGTAGGCCTACATAAAGTTCTACTATGCATAATGCCATATATAATGCCATAAATGCATAATGCATTTATCAAACATTTTAATATTTATGAAGAAATGCCGGTTAATGGATAGGCATATGCATGGGCGGCGCTAGGGAGGGGCTAGAAAGAAAGCCCCCAAGAAAGACCAAAGCACCCCGTTAGCAAACCAAAAATCATTTCTGGAAGTAATTATATTCAGGCTGTATTCTATGGAAGTCCTGAACCGCATGGTGAAGAAGAAAAAAGAAAACGTATCTTGTTATTTAGACATAATAAGGGGACATTCTAATCTGCATTAAGCCAAATTAAGCGTTCTTATAATGGTTTTCTATGGAAGGAAAATGCTTAACGTGTAATTAAACACGTTGCGTTCATATTCTGGGCTCATCTGATTTTTTGTACATATATAGACTTCATTATGATTTTAGTATCATTATGATTAATAAATGCACGCACAATTATCCGTGAACTTAATAAATGTTGCAGATATGTTTTACTATGCACGTAAACAAATGCCTTTCAACTTATGTGTGCAAAATTCTGAATTAAATGAATGTGCAGCAATATACAAATAGAGAGCCTGTAGGCCTACTATAGCCTACGTGTTGTAGCCATTAAATAAGCGCATTTAGTTTCATATTTGTTAAAATATTATAATGTTATTTTTTTTCCATCTATGCTGATTATGAAAAGTGAACAGCGCGAGTAAGATGGATGCGCAATATATCGGGAGACATTGAGTCAATCAGACATGATTTTGACCACTTCATTAAGTTTTGTTTTGAAGAAAGCCTTTCTTTAAAGTGAATTTCGTTTTGTATAAATTGTATCTTAATTTTAATATTTTTTTTATCAACCAAATGCCTGCAAGTAAGAAGCAAATATAGGAGACAATATAATCATGGAAGCGCCGGCGTGGTCACTTGCATTGCACGTGAACTGGAGCATCTCATCATAAATCAACCGAAACTCAACGTATAGAATTTAAGCTTGAAATGTCTTTAAACGAAACAATTCAAAACGAAAAGAAATAGGCTACTCTCTGATTATGTAATCCATTGTGTGCATTTCTCTCTGGGGCGTTCACTACGGAGATGGCGATCGCGGTCAAATCTATCAAATGACGGAGATCGCTGTCAAATCAGCTGTCGCTGTCACACTCCAGACACACTCCAGACACACTCCAGACACACTCCAGACACACCCCCGACACACTCCAGACACACCCCCGACACACCCCCGACACACCCCCGACACACTCCCGGCACACTCCAGACACACCCCCGACACACTCCCGACACACTCCAGACACACTCCAGACACACCCCCGGCACACTCCCGACACACTCCCGACACACTCCAGACACACCCCCGACACACTCCCGACACACTCCAGACACACTCCAGACACACTCCAGACACACCCCCGACACACTCCAGACACACCCCCGGCACACTCCAGACACCCCCGGCACACTCCCGACACACTCCCGACACACTCCAGACACACCCCCGACACACTCCCGACACACTCCAGACACACTCCAGACACACCCCCGGCACACTCCAGACACACCCCCGACACACTCCCGGCACACCCCCGACACACTCCAGACACACCCCCGACACACTCCAGACACACTCCCGACACACTCCAGACACACTCCAGACACACCCCCGACACACTCCAGACACACCCCCGGCACACTCCAGACACACCCCCGACACACTCCAGACACACTCCAGACACACCCCCGACACACTCCCGGCACACCCCCGACACACCCCCGACACACTCCAGACACACTCCAGACACACTCCAGACACACCCCCGACACACTCCAGACACACCCCCGACACACTCCCGACACACTCCCGACACACTCCAGACACACTCCAGACACACCCCCGGCACACTCCAGACACACCCCCGACACACTCCCGGCACACCCCCGACACACTCCAGACACACCCCCGACACACTCCAGACACACCCCCGACACACTCCCGGCACACCCCCGACACACTCCAGACACACCCCCGGCACACTCCAGACACACTCCAGACACACTCCAGACACACTCCCGACACACTCCAGACACACCCCCGACACACTCCCGACGCACTCCCGACACACTCCCGACGCACTCCCGACGCACCCCCGACACACTCCAGACACACCCCCGACACACTCCAGACACACCCCCGGCACACTCCAGACACACCCCCGGCACACTCCAGACACACTCCCGACACACTCCAGACACACTCCAGACACACCCCCGACACACTCCAGACACACCCCCGGCACACTCCAGACACACCCCCGACACACTCCCGACACACTCCCGACACACTCCAGACACACTCCAGACACACCCCCGGCACACTCCAGACACACCCCCGACACACTCCCGGCACACCCCCGACACACTCCAGACACACCCCCGACACACTCCAGACACACCCCCGGCACACTCCAGACACACTCCAGACACACTCCAGACACACTCCCGACACACTCCAGACACACCCCCGACGCACTCCCGACACACTCCCGACGCACTCCCGACGCACCCCCGACACACTCCAGACACACCCCCGACACACTCCAGACACACCCCCGGCACACTCCAGACACACTCCCGACACACCCCCGACACACTCCAGACACACCCCCGACACACTCCAGACACACCCCCGGCACACTCCAGACACACTCCCGACACACTCCAGACACACCCCCGACACACTCCCGACGCACTCCCGACACACTCCCGACGCACTCCCGACGCACTCCCGACGCACTCCCGACGCACTCCAGACACACCCTCGGCACACTCCAGACACACTCCAGACACACCCCCGACACACTCCAGACACACCCCCGACACACTCCAGACACACCGCCAACACACCCCCCGCACACTCCAGACACACCCCAGACACACCCCCGACACACATCAGCACACTCCCGACACTCTCCCGACACATTCGACACACTCCAGACACACTCCCGACACACTCCAGACACACCCCCAACACACCGCTGACACACCCCCGCACACTCCAGACACACCCCAGACACCCCCCCGAAACACTCCCAGCACACTCCCGACACACTCCCGACACACTCCCGACACACCCCTGACACACTTCCGACACACTCCCGACACACACCCGACGACACACTGGATTAGAACCCAAAGACAGGAGCGGACCGTGTTTGGCCACTGCCCCGCCAAGCATGTGCTACACGCTGCTCAAGTGCTGAACGATAGAGCTGCACACATGCTTCTGAGTTGGAGAGATCCAGCCTAGTGCAGACTATTCCAAACACAACGGACAGTGTTGTATACTATAAACATCCACATGCCATAGGACTGGTGTGATAACTTATACTCAGATATTTCTCATGAAAAAGATTATTAGCCATTTGTTTTTCTTGTGAATGTGCGTGATGGTGTTCTAGCAGCACGGTGAGGAGCTGAAGAACAAAGGGAATAAAATGCTGTGGGCAGGACCCCCACCCACGTCGTCATGTATCATTGGCCTTCAGGCGTGAATAAAGGTTTCTTCAGCAAATATTCCATAGTCATGTGTTGTACCAAGTGAACCGACTCTATGGGAATTTTAATTTCAGTTAATTCTGTGGAAGATTCAAGCCAGTAACTCCTGAATTCAGGAATCGTTTTTGAGCGATTCAGCTCGAATCATTTAAAGCTTCGGCTCATTAGAGTGATTTTTTCATGTGTCTGTGTTCACTGCTAATGCTGAATGTTTGTTTTGTTATGCTGTTTTTTGTATCTCATCACATTCTGTTAAGACCGCAAACTCACATTCACAACTCAGATAAAGATAAAAACAGAACAAATATGATTTAACTGTGATAGTTGATAAACGTATATCTGCTGGCGCAGGTGAGTCTGTGCACGCCCAGCGAGAACACGCCCACCGAGAGCCTGGCGCGGCTGGTCAGCATGGTCTTCCAGTGGTTCCACTCCACCGCCTACATGATGGACGATGAGGTGGGCAGCCTGGTGGAGAAGCTCAAGCCTCAGTTTGTCACCAAGTGGCTGAAGACGGTGTGCGACGTGCGCTTTGACGTCATGGTCATGTGCCTTCTGCCCAAACCGGTGGAGTTTGCCAGGGTGAGTGAACTGAGAGCCGGTGTAACTGACATACTGCAATGATTGATGCGCCCTGTGGCTTCAGCGTGTGTGTGTGTGCAGGTGGGAGGATACTGGGATAAGTCGTGCAGCACGGTGACGCAGCTGAAGGAAGGACTGAATCGCATCCTCTGTCTGATTCCCTATAACGTGATCAGTCAGCCGCTGTGGGAGTGTTTCATGCCTGAGTGGTTGGAGGCCATTCGCACTGAAGTTCCTGACCAGCAGCTCAAAGAGTTTCGTGAGGTCCTCAGGTACAGACGCACGTTACTGTTCCACGCAAACACACTTGTGACACCTCTCTTTGTCTCCATAATCTCCACCTGTGTGTCACAGGTTGTTTTGGTTCATGTTTCATGTCAGTCATGTTTTCTGTCTTGTCATGTGATTCCCTTGCCTCATATGATCCTGCCATGTGCTTCCCTAGTCTCTTGTCTCATGTTGTCATTGGTTAATTGTCTATCATGTTCACAGGTCTGTCTTGTTTAGTCATTAGTTCCTATGTGCATTTAAGCCCTCGTGTTTGCCATGTGTCTTAAGCCCTTGTGTTTGCCATGTGTCTTGGTCAAGTATTGTTATGTGTAACCACTGTTGGTAAGATCATGTTTATGTTCAAGTCCATGTTTTTCAAGCCGTGAAAAAGCTAAGCCAAGTCTTTGTTTTATGTTTGAGTATAATTAAACTGCACTTGGGTTCTGCAAACTTGCCTCCAGTGGACGTTGATTACAGAATACTTGACCGACCATGAACCTAGCAGTTGCCCTCCTTCGCCTTCGCCTTCGCCAAGGCAAACGGCCTATTGAGAGGGTTATGTCAAGGACTTTTGTGAACTCTGTCACCAGGTAAATTTCAATGACGTTGCCCTCAAGGGCATTTTTTGCAATGGACTTGACGATCACTGGAATTACCTAATTCCAGAAAGTGACATTCCTGGAACGCTTGCAGAGTATATTGACTTTATTAATGAGCTGTTCTTCATTTACTGTGGGTATTGTGGACGAGTATCCTGCAGTACCCGCTACCGCCAAGCCTGTGCTTCTTCACGTCATTCCTGCCGAGCCGGAGCTTCTTTACGTAATGCCTAATGAGCCTGAGTCCGCTCCGGATGATGCAGCGCTGATCATCATGGCCACGGCTATTTTCATTTCATTTATTTATTTAAGGACAGTGCACATTAATGAACATTTCTGTAAATTTGCCAGTGTTAGCCAGCAGGCTAATTTTCAACTGTAGTCCATTGGCAAGATGTTATATTAGGCACATTAAATCACACAGCAATTCATAAACAACAATAAAACATAATGCCATAGCACTGGCTCCAACCCGTGAGCTGGCCGAGCCAGAAGCCCCAGCTAAGATGGCCTCCGTTCCAGAGTCTCGTCCCAAGATGGCCTCCGTTCCAGAGTCTCATCCCAAGATGGCCTCCGTTCCAGAGTCTCGTCCCAAGATGGCCTCCGTTCCAGAGTCTCGTCCCAAGATGGCCTCCGTTCCAGAGTCTCATCCCAAGATGGCCTCCGTTCCAGAGTCTCATCCCAAGATGGCCTCCGTTCCAGAGTCTTGTCCCAAGATGGCCTCCGTTCCAGAGTCTCGTCCCAAGATGGCCTCCGTTCCAGAGTCTCGTCCCAAGATGGCCTCCGTTCCAGAGTCTCCTCCCAAGATGGCCTCCGTTCCAGAGTCTCGTCCCAAGATGGCCTCCGTTCCAGAGTCTCATCCCAAGATGGCCTCCGTTCCAGAGTCTCATCCCAAGATGGCCTCCGTTCCAGAGTCTTGTCCCAAGATGGCCTCCGTTCCAGAGTCTCGTCCCAAGATGGCCTCCGTTCCAGAGTCATATATCCCCGGCCGTAGTGGCCAAGCCAAGGTCCTTGGCCCAGGTCCAGGTCTAATTCCCTTGCCCTCATGTGATCCTGCCATGTGCTTCCCTAGTTTTTTTGTCTCATGTTGTGTGCATTTAAGCCGTCATGTTTGCCATGTGTCTTGGTCAAGTATTGTTATATGTAACCACTGTTGGGTAGGATCATGTTTATGTTTAAGTCCATGTTTTTCAAGCCATGAAAAAGCCAAGCCAAATCTTTGTTATATGTTTGATCATGTTTGAGTATAATTAAACTGCATTTGGGTTCTGCACACTTTCCTCCAGTGGACGTTGATTACACTGAGCTTCATATCACTGTGTTTGATCACAATTGTTTCTGTTCATTTTATGTCCTGCTGTGTTTCTCACAAAGTCAAACGGGTTTCACTGATATTTTCTGAGAGGAGGGGCTTGTGGGTATTTGAGGAGGGACAGCTTTATCATCTGATCTCGTGGTTTTGTTTCTCTTTGCAGTAAGATGTTTGATATTGAGTTGTGTCCGCTGCCCTTTTCCATGGAGGAGATGTTTGGATTCATCAGCTGTAGATTCACTGGATATCCAGCTTCAGTGCAAGAGCAAGCGCTGCTGTGGCTTCATGTGAGCACACACACACACACACTCACACGTCTGTGTTGGTCTGTATGTGGAGTGTGAGCCGGTGCTGTATCCGTGTTCTGCAGGTTCTGTCGGAGCTGGATATTGTGGTTCCTTTGCAGCTGCTCATCAGCATGTTCTCTGACGGTGTGAACTCACTGAAGGAACTGGCCAATCAGAGAAGAGCTCGTGCTGCAGACCTGTCAGGACCCCGCAGGGTGAGAGACTCTCCTTAAAGGGACAGTTCAGACAAACATTCAGTTCTGGCATCAGTTACACACGCTCAGGTTTTGGTGATCAGACTTTTAATGGAGGGACAGGAATCTCTCGGATATTATAAAAGATATCTTCATTTGTGTTCTGACGTGAGCATAGGTAACTGATGACAGACTTTACATGTGAACTAAATTTGGAGAAATTCATCACCAGTTAAAGACGGTTGTTACAGCAGAAAGCTGAAAGCTACATGAAGCAGTACATGTGGCCTAATGAATAGAAAGCCAGCTGTTTTCTCAGATGTGTGTTGTATTGGTGTGTGTGATATTTTCTTTCTTCTTAAGAACTCACCTGTTCAGCTGATTGTTTCCCCGCAGGTCAGTGTGGTTTCAGACCCCGGCAGACGAGGGCAGCACAACAACCTGAGCCCATTCCCCAGCCCGTTCCGGAGCCCGTTCCGGAGCCCTCTGCGCTGCAGTCCCTTCAGGAACCTGGGCCACGCCGCCGGGAACTGTGCCCTGGACCTGGACTGTGATGATGACGACATGAACCTGGGCTGCTTCATCCTCATGTTTGACCTGGTGCTCAAACAGGTGACGTCACTCACTCATGCTCAGGCAGATCTCTGACGTGTCTGTGTGTGTGTGTGACACTGAGGCAGACGGAGATCTCTGACGTGTCTGTGTGTGTGTGTGTGTGTCAAGTCAAGTCAAGTCACCTTCATTTATACAGCGCTTTTAACAATATAGATTGTTTCAAAGCAGCTTTACAGTGATAACAGGAGATTGCAGTAACAGAGAGTGTTTTGGCTTTACAGCAGCTCTAGAATAAAGTTATTGTCCAGATAAAGTTAGTTTTGATTGATTCACTTCCGTTGCAAAGATCATTAGTTATTAACTTATGCCGAGTTCACACTGCACGACAGGGGTAACACTCAGTTGCTGGTGTGTTCACACTGCACGATGGATCGGCGACAGGAGGTTTCACACTGCATGACTTTACAAAAGAAAGAATCGGCGACAACTTCCGTCTGGTCCGCAAACTACGTTTCACAACCAAACACACACAAGAAGTGATAAGGAAATAACGCAAGATCGCGCGTGCGTGAGACCGGAGTTCTCGTGCGAGACTGAAATTGTTATTAAAAATGATAGCCTGCAAGAAGATTGCCATCCAAATTTTCTGTGCGCTGATTTGCAGCGAAAAGGAGAAAAAAACTGATTATGCAGGAGGAAATTGTTGGGAGACGAGAGCAAGGATTGTGTGTTCTGCAAAGAGAGTTGGGGGTAAATAAATAATTTTGCAATGTGCTGCTGTTGCTGCTGGTCAAGCAAATGTTTGTGCTTTGTTTCTGTTTGATATGACGTCGGCTGTAGGTCATCGCCGATGTAGTTTTCAGTCAGAACACATTCACACAGCGGGAACTTGAACCGACTCATCAGCGATTCTCTTAGATCGCGTCTTTGATAATTCACACTGCGTGATTGTCACTCGCATGAACGATCTGTACATCGGTAATGGGAAGGGAAGGAGGCCTTCACAGGGGAGAGACTAGTTGACACTTCAGGACTGCGTTGTTATCGTGTCCAGGCGCAGGTCCTTCATCAGATCTGGTGTGTGTGTGTGAGTGTGTCCAGGCGCAGGTCCTTCATCAGATCTGGTGTGTGTGTGTGAGTGTGTCCAGGCGCAGGTCCTTCATCAGATCTGGTGTGTGTGTGTGAGTGTGTCCAGGCGCAGGTCCTTCATCAGATCTAGATTTATTATTAATAATTATTAGATACGGCCTGAATATAGAGCTGAGTATCATCAGCATAACAGTGAAAACTAATGCCATGTTTCCTAATGATATCTCCTAATGGTAGCATGTACAGAGTGAACAGCAGCGGTCCTAGCACTGAGCCTTGTGGTACGCCATACTGAACTTGTGATCGATAAGACATCTCTTCATTTACTGCTACAAACTGATAACGGTCAGTTAAATATGATTTAAACCATGCTAGTGCAATTCCACTAATGCCAACATAGTTTTCTAGTCTATTTAAAAGAATGTTGTGGTCAATGGTGTCAAATGCAGCACTAAGATCGAGTAACACTAATAGAGAGATACAACCACGATCGGATGATAAGAGCAAATCATTTGTGACTCTAAAGAGAGCGGTCTCAGTGCTATGGTACGGTCTGAATCCGGACTGAAAATCCTCGCAGATATCATTTCTTTCTAGAAAGGAACATAGTTGTGAAGATACTGCTTTTTCTAATATCTTTGACAGAAAAGGCAGATTCGAGATCGGCCTGTAATTGACTAATTCTGTAGGATCAAGTTGTGGTTTTTTAACAAGCGGTTTTATCATAGCCAGTTTAAAGGTTATTGGTACGTATCCTAGAGACAAAGATGAATTAATGATATTAAGAAGAGGATCTATGACCTCTGGAAACATCTCTTTCAGTAGCTTAGTCGGTATAGGATCTAACATACAAGTTGTCGATTTAGATGAATTAACGAGTTTGCAGAATTCTTCCTCTCCTATAGCAATAAATAAATCAAATTTGTCCTCAGGGAGACTACAATGCACTTCCTGTTGCGATACTGTGGTAGACGGTTGCATAGTTATAATTTTGTCCCTGATATTATCAATCTTATAAGTGAAGAAGTTCATAAAGTCATCACTGCCGTGTTGCTTGGACACTTCTGAGCTTGAAGCTTTCTTTTTCGTTAGTTTAGCCACTGTTTCAAATAAATACCTAGGATTATGTTTATTTTCTTCTAATAGGGTTGAAAAATAAGCAGATCTAGCAGCTTTTAAAGCCTCTCTGTAAGCAATCGAGCTCTCCTTCCATGAAATACGAAATTTTTCTGGCTGTTCTCTTAAGGGCCTGAGTGTGTGTGTGTGTGTGTGTGTGTGTGAGTGTGCTCGCTGTACCACGGCGTTGGACTATTTTCTTTAATCTTCTTTAAGTGCAACGGAGCAACTGCGTCTAAAATGCCGGAAAAGTCAAAGTCAAAAGTTTATGTCGCAATATCAAGTTCTTCTAAGCTATCTGGGATGCTGAGATGATGAAACTGATTAGGAAGATTATTGATAAAGCAATCTTTAGTGGCAGAAGTTATAGGTCTAACGTATTTATAACACGGAGTCGGCTTTGCAGCCTTGGCTAAATGTAATTTACATGAGACTAGATAATGATCTGAGATGTCATCGCTCTGCTGCAGAATTTCAACAGCATCAACATCTATTCCATGTGATAATATTAGATCTAGAGTATGATTACGACAATGAGTAGGTCCCGACACGTGTTGTCTAACTCCAGTAGAGTTCAGAATGTCTCTAAATGCCAATCCCAATGCATTCCACGTGTGTGCAGATGGAGCTGCAGGAGGACGCGCTGACGCCGGGCCTGGAGAGCAGTCTGGGCCGGGACGTGGTGGGCATCATTAACAGTGTTCTTCAGGCCCCGTGGGGCGGCTCACACACCTGTCAGAAGGACGAGAAGGCCCTGGAGTGCAGCCTGTGCCAGTCCAGCATCCTCTGCTACCAGCTGGCCTGCGACCTTCTGCAGAGACTGACCCCGCGCGAGGAGATCCGGCTGGTGGTGAGACACACACACACACACACACACACACACACACACACACACACACACACACACACACACACACACACACACACACACTCACGCACACCCTCACACACACACACACACGCACTCACACACACACACACACACACGCATACACACACTCACACACACTTCAAGCAAAGTCAGGATCTTAGGCCCCCCACACCCCAACATTTCGTAATATTTTACTCTGAATTGCACAACAGTAATATTGAGTTAAGTGGGACATTTAAAAATATATATTTATTTTACTTTAAACTGCATAACAAAAATTGTCTACACTTTGGTACTTGCTCCCTTAAGCTTTTAGATATAAACCTTCTTGGTTTTGGGTTCATCAAGAGTCTTCATTTTGTCCATTGTCTTCAATATTCAAAATGACATTTGTCCATTTAGCTATGAGAAAACTACGAGAAAATAAACCTCTTGGTTTTAGCTTGAACAATTGTCTTCTTATTGTGAATATATCTGATATTCTGATTCTCAAATTTGTGTTATTGATTGTATTTTGCCTTTTTTAACACTTTTATAATGATCATAATAGATGATAAGGGGTGATCGGCGCCGCCATGTAATAGACATGCAAATTCATCCACTTCTCCATGACATGAAAGTAAGTGGCCGGTGAACTGGGAGAAGAATAAAAAGTAAAACTAAAAGTAAACTATTTAGTTACCTACACTATGTAGTTCTGACTTGCTTTAGTTCATACTGTACTCAGAGCTAGCGTTATCTGAGAAACATCATATCTAAACTCGGTTTCACTTTATTTTGATGGTCCCTTTAACACATTCCGTTGACTATAAGTAACGTTGCACCTTCATGTCTACTAGCTCTCATTAGAGTGTTAGTAGAAGTAGAAGTAGGGTTAGGGTTAGATTAAGTTGACATGTAGTTGCAGAATTACTTATAGTCAGTAGAGTGTCTGTTGGAGGAGCATCACAATAAAGTGTTTGCAGATATTAAGCAAACAGTCTACTAATACTCTAATGAGAGTTAGCTAACATATACCGTATTTTCCGCACTATACGGCGCACCGGATTATAAGGCGCATAAGATACTGCAGTCAAACGTTTGACTGGGTTTGCGTTATGCATCCACTAGATGTCAACAAATGTCAACAAAACAGTCAGATAAAGTCAAACTTTATTAAGCGTTCTGACAACTCCGTTCACTCCCATGGTAACGTTGTTCAAACGTTAAAGGAAAACTCCGGTCAATTTTAACATTGAGCTCATTTTTTGTAAATTTGGAGTGCTGTCAGTACAGATAACAACGACAAAAACCGGTGTTGCCTACACCGTGTTATCCTCTTTTTAAAATTTGCACCCTGTTGACTTAAACGGGGCAAGTTTTAAACCTGCTTTTAGCCTCTTAAAAACCTTAATGTGTCATTACAAGTGCACAGCCATGTGAGTGAACACGGTGAGTCTGACTCCAGTAAATGTGAAAGATATCAATAAAAATGATGTTTATTCAGCCAGCTCACATACCCGTATTTTCTTCCTGTTTTCGGTCGAAGTCCACAGTAGGCGATTGTCGAGTGCGCGCGCGCGATCATTGGTAACTAAGCAACAGTGGAGACTCAGACTGTCAGCCGATGACGGTGCTGTGTGGTGTTCTCTATGTGAGAATATCAGCTCAAATGGAGAGTTCATCCGAATCAGATGTTGAACACGTAGAGGAGGTTTGATCGCACGCGCGAACTCGACAATCGACTACTGTGGACTTCGGCCGAAAACAGGAAGTAAATACGGGTATGTGAGCTGGCTGAATAAAGAGATTATTCCTGCCTTCGTGAAAGCTCGGATCACAGGAGACTGATATATCAGCCCAGGCATCCACGATCCATTGGCAGATAGTGGCGTAAGTCGGCCGGCGCTGTCTCCGCGTCTTGGTGAACGTGTGTTCACCATCCATATATAAGCCGCTCCGCATTATAAGGCGCACTGACGTTTTTTGAGAAAATTAAAGGCTTTTAAGTGCGCCTTATAGTGCGGAAAATACGGTAGTTGCAAAGTAACTTATAGTCAACAGCACGTTCAAAAGGGTCCATCAAAATAAAGTGTTACCCAAAACTCTTATAATGCTGTGTTCATGTGTCCTGTGAAGTGCCCTACTCTTCCACTGACGGTCGAGTGGAACGCAGCCTTCGCTTCCAGAGCGCCTGAGTCAAACACGTGTGCTGCTCCTCCAGGCAGTGCTGTAAACCAGCCAATCAGATCGCGTCTTACTAGGCAGAGAGAATGTTTTCTAGTTTTGTGTGAGATCTGCATCGGGCGGTCAGGAACAGAACTGCCAAACCGCTTTACATGTCATCACATCATTCTCCTGGATGAGAGAGAGGTCCAGGTGTTTCAGCATGTGGTGTGTGTTCGACAGGAACCCTCCGAGTGTCTGGAGGACAGTTTGGTTTTCCCTCGAGCTGATTTCAGCCTCCGATCTGAGAACGGAGCCGATGAAGGAGACGCTCCCTCGGAAAACCCCGGCAGCCACAATCCCTCTCCTGAGATCCCTCGTACGTGTCCATCGTTCCCTTCATCACACATTCACACGCTCACAGATCTGTGTTTCTGAGCATCAGTGTGTTCTCCTCCCTAGCGCTGAAGAACTGCGCCGACAGGAAGTTCTCGTACCTGCAGCTTCCTGTTTCCCTCAAGCTTCTGTACACCGTGCTGCAGGTAAAGGTCACGCTGGGGTCAGGGGGTAAAGGTCACGCTGGGGTCAGGGGGTAAAGGTCACGCTGGGGGCAGGCAGGTAAAGGTCACGCTGGGGTCAGGGGGTAAAGCTCACGCTGGGGGCAGGTGGGTAAAGGCCATGCTGGGGTCAGGGGGGGTAAAGGCCACGTTGGGGTCAGGGGGGGTAAAGGTCACACTGGGGTCAGGGTGGTAAAGGTCACATTGAGGTCAGTGGGGTAAAGGTCACGCTGGGGGCAGGCGGGTAAAGGTCATGCTGAGCTCAGGGGTGAAAAGGTCACGCTGGGGTTAGGTGGGTAAAGGTTACACTGGGGTCAGGGGGTAAAGGTCATGCTGGGGTCAGGGGGTAAAGATCACACTGGGGTCAGGGGGTAAAGGTCATACTGGGGTCACGCGGGTAAAGGCAACGATGGGGTCAGGGGGGTAAAGGCCACGCTGGGGGCAGGCGGGTAAAGGTCACGTTGGGGTCAGGGGGTAAAGGTCACGCTGGGGTCAGACGGGGAAAGGTCATGTTTGGGTCAGGGGGTAAAGGTCACGCTGGGGTCAGGGGGGGGGGGGGGTAAAGGCCACGCTGGGGTCACGCGGATAAAGGCCACGCTGGGGTCAGGCTGGTAACGGTCACGCTGGGGGCAGGTGGGTAAAGGTCACGCTGGGGTCAGGGGGTAAAGGTCACTGGGTTCAGGGGGTAAAGGTCACACTGGGGTCAGGGGGTAAAGGTCATACTGGGATCACGCGTGTAAAGGTCACGCTGGGGTCAGGGGGTAAAGGTCATACTGGGGTAACGCGGGTAAAGGAAACGATGGGGTTAGGCTGGTAAAGGTCACGCTGGGGGCAGGCGGGTAAAGGTCACGCTGAGGTCAGGGGTGTAAAGGTCATACTGGGGTCACACGGGTAAAGGCAACGATTGGGTCAGGGGGTAAAGGCCACGCTGGGGGCAGGCGGGTAAAGGTCACGTTGGGGTCGGGGTAAAGGTCACGCTGGGGTCAGGGGGATAAAGGTCACATTGGGGCCAGGGGGTAAAGGTCACGCTGGGGTCAGGGGTAAAGGTCATACTGGGGTCACGCGGGTAAAGGCCACGCTGGGGTCACGCGGGTAAAGGCCACGCTGGGGTCAGGCTGGTAAAGGTCACGCTGGGGGCAGGGGTGTAAAGGTCATACTGGGGTCAGGCGGGTAAAGGTCACGCTGGGGTCAGGGGTGTAAAGGTCACGCTGGGGTCAGGCGGGTAAAGGTCACGCTGGGGTCAGGCGGGTAAAGGTCACACTGGGAGCAGGCGGGTAAAGGTCACGCTGGGGTCAGGCGGGTAAAGGTCACACTGGGAGCAGGCGGGTAAAGGTCACGCTGGGGTCAGGCGGGTAAAGGTCACACTGGGAGCAGGCGGGTAAAGGTCACACTGGGGTCAGGCGGGTAAAGGTCACGTTGGGGTCAGGGTGGTAAAGGTCACACTGGGAGCAGGCGGGTAAAGGTCACACTGGGGTCAGGGGGCGCGTGCGGCGTCATGTGACTCACGAGTCTGCTTTCCCTCTCTGGCAGGAGATGAGTAAGTTCGAGGAGCCGGATATCCTCTTCAACATGCTGAGCGTCCTGAAGATCCTGTGTTTGCACGGAGAGTGCCTGTATCACGCCAGGAAAGACCAGCCGCAGTTCCTGGCCTATATACAGGAGAAGATGCTCATTCCCAGGTACCCCTTTCTCCCACTCACTGAACGCCCATCAGAGGAAAATCACATCATGACAGATTATAATCAGGTGGCATTCAATCTATCAATGATTATTTATAAAGCATGTTCAAAAACAACCAAACTGCTGTGCAATACTTATAAGCTATCAGCAGGAAAGCAAAACACACAATGAACATACACAACTTTTATAGTACTCACAGAAGTAACAAATAAGCTAAATACAGAGGGACTGGGTTATTGAGAGCTTTAAAGACTAATAGTATGATTTTAACTCTTTCCCCACCAGCATTTTTTATATTTTTCACAAAACTTTCATGGCCCTCAGAATATTCTGTTGTGTGAATATCTGAATATGCAAAATATCAAAAGAAATAACAAAGCCTTTGCTTAAAAAACAACAAAACAAAAACATTTTATTCTAGCAACTTCATACAATCTTTTTATGAATGTGGGTAAGTTTCATAAAAAAACTACATTTTACAGTTTTTTTTACAATAATTTCTCAAAACTCATTTTTTCTAAACTCTTCACTCAGTTCTCTACTAACCTTTAGCTTTACAGCAGTTCATTTCACATTCACTAAAACTACCAAAACACTTCATTCATGTCTTAAAGGGGTCATATAATGCCATTTTTGTACAAGCTAATATGATTCTTTAGAGTCTAAATTAAAACTTTGTAATATAATTTAATTAAAAATTCTCATTAGTATTGTAAGAAAACACTTATTTTACCTGGTCAAAAACAGCTCTGTTTTCAGCACGCCGTTTCAGTGTATATGACTTTAAATGATAATGAGCTTTGCTCACCCCGCCTCTCTGTTCTGCGCTACACCGTTTGTAACACAATAACACAATAACCATAACGCGTTGTTCATTATAAACGTGGGATTATGAATTATATTGAGAACGTCGTAAATAGAAAACATGCCGTAATGTACCTTGAGTGTAAACCTTAGACGCATTCATTGTGAAGCGTGCAGCTAGCGATTTGCAAAGATTAATATAAATATTAAAGATTAATAAAACGTTACACTCACTTCAGTTATTTTGGAGGTGCAGAGGGAACATGAATATCTGGTACCGATCCTTTCTTCAGGAGCAGCTTCTTAGCAAATCCAGCTTTATACTGACCCTCGTTTATAAAGCAGTCTGGTGAGAAATGATTCGCGCAAACATGAGAGCATTGACGTTGCTCGTGGGGAATATTCCCTTCGAAAACAAACTCAGCCACTGCGTCTTCAGCGGTTCGGATTTAGGAACATTAAAATGACTGTGTTCGTTATTACACCAAAGAACAGAACACCACAATCGCTTAGACGCCATTCTGCTCATAGACAGTGCTCCAGCATATCAACAATGACCGCGCCGGTCCGCGCAGACTATGATTGACAGCTCGCTCATGAGCGAGGGCGGGTCTGTGTTGGATCGCTACTGTCAATCAACAATCACACGGTCGAACGGCTCAATTTGAGGCAGGGGAAAACATATAAGGAGATTAAAACAAAAACACTGGATGGATTTTTATCATTTTATGATGTTTGTGTACAGGCACTGCCAACACACATTTCAGTACAATCAACTTGTAAAAGTGCATGTACCATTATATGACCCCTTTAAATCAGCTCATTCTTCCTGAACAATAGCAGAAGATTCACACACACACACACACACACACACTCATCAAACAATGAGCTAAAACACCAACATCAGGAACAATATACAATGATTGCTTTAGTAAAATATCTTTACAGAACAAGAATGACTCTCTACTGTTATAATTCACTGCAGTTTATGTTACATGATCCACGTTTACTGTACTCAATTATTCCTCAGTTTCCCCTTTTGTGTGTGAAACTGAAAGACTAACACTTGCACTGCTGTTGTGATGTGTGTGTGTGTGTGTTCATGTTTATATTACATTGTGGGGACTAAATGACCCCACAAGTATAGTAAAACCTGAAATCACCTACATTGTGGGGCCCAGCCAGCGGCCCCCATGAGGAAAACAGCGTATAAATCATAATAAGTAATGTTTTTTGAAAATGTAAAAATGCAGAAAGTTGTGTGTGATGGGCAGGTTTAGGGATAGGGGCAGTGTGTGTGTGTGTGTGTGTGTGTGTGTGTGTGTGATGGGCAGGTTTAGGGATAGGGGCAGTGTGTGTGTGTGTGTGTGTGATGGGCAGGTTTAGGGATAGGGGCAGTGTAAGGGGACAGAATATACAGTTTGTACAGTATAAAAACCATTACACCTATGGAGAGTCCCCACAAAGATGTGTGCGCCTGTGTGTGTGTGTGTGTGTGTGTGTGTGTGTGTGTTTCTCTGATCCACTGCTGTGTGTGTGTGTGTGTGTGTGTGTGTGTGTGTGTGTGTGTGTGTGTGTGTGTGTGTGTTCTCTGATCCACTGCTGTGTGTGTGTGTGTGTGTGTGTGTGTTTCTCTGATCCACTGCTGTTGTGATGTGTGTGTGTGTGTGTGTGTGTGTTTCTCTGATACACTGCTGTCTGTGTGTTTCTCTGATACACTGCTGTGTGTGTGTGTGTGTGTGTGTGTTTCTCTGATACACTGCTGTATGTGTGTGTGTGTGTGTGTGTGTCTGATACACTGCTCATGTGGTGTGTGTGTGTGTGTGTCTGATACACTGCTCATGTGGTGTGTGTGTGTTTCTCTGATACACTGCTGTGTGTGTGTGTGTGTGTGTGTGTGTGTGTGTGTGTGTGTGTGTCTGATACACTGCTCATGTGGTGTGTGTGTGTTTCTCTGATACACTGCTGTGTGTGTGTGTGTGTGTGTGTGTGTGTCTGATACACTGCTCATGTGGTGTGATGTGTGTGTTTCTCTGATACACTGCTGTGTGTGTGTGTGTGTGTGTGTGTGTGTGTGTGTTTCTCTGATCCACTGCTGTGTGTGTGTGTGTGTGTGTGTGTGTGTTTCTCTGATCCAATGCTGTGTGTGTGTGTGTGTGTGTGTGTGTGTGTGTTTCTCTGATCCACTGCTGTTGTGATGTGTGTGTTTCTCTGATACACTGCTGTGTGTGTGTGTGTGTGTCTGATACACTGCTCATGTGGTGTGTGTTTCTCTGATCCACTGCTGTTGTGATGTGTGTGTGTGTGTGTGTGTTTCTCTGATACACTGCTGTGTGTGTGTTTCTCTGATACACTGCTGTGTGTGTGTGTGTGTGTGTGTGTGTGTGTGTGTGTTTCTCTGATACACTGCTGTATGTGTGTGTGTGTGTGTGTGTGTGTGTGTGTGTCTGATACACTGCTCATGTGGTGTGTGTGTGTCTGATACACTGCTCATGTGGTGTGTGTGTGTTTCTCTGATACACTGCTGTGTGTGTGTGTGTGTGTGTGTGTGTGTGTGTGTCTGATACACTGCTCATGTGGTGTGTGTGTGTTTCTCTGATACACTGCTGTGTGTGTGTGTGTGTGTGTGTGTGTGTGTCTGATACACTGCTCATGTGGTGTGATGTGTGTGTTTCTCTGATACACTGCTGTGTGTGTGTGTGTGTGTGTGTTTCTCTGATCCACTGCTGTTGTGATGTGTGTTTTTCTGATACACTGCTGTGTGTGTGTGTCTGATACACTGCTCATGTGGTGTGTGTGTGTGTGTGTGTGTCTGATACACTGCTCATGTGGTGTTTGTGTGTGTGTGTGTGTGTGTGTGTGTGTGTGTGTGCAGCCTGTGGGCCATGCTGAGGTCTGAGTTCTGCCAGCTGGCGTCTCTGGCCGTCCCGCAGCTCCTGCACGCGCTCACTCTGTCTCACGGAGCCGATATCTTCTGGAGGCTGGTGGACAGCAGCTTCAACAGCCAGGACTGGAAGATCCGCTTCCAAGCAGGTCTGACTGATCTTTCCTAAAACACTGTTGCCACGGTTACTGTCGCCCGCCTGCAGGATTAATGGGAGCCTCTTATGGTGATTGACAGCGAGATGCTGTGACCTTGAGCTGGCTTTTCACACACATCGACTAACACACACACCACCGGATAAAGAGGATTAGGGGTGTTTGCGAATCACTCAGCACTATCACTAAACCGCTGTTATCCACATCAACTCCAGATGGAGAATGTCTGTAAACGTTAAACCTTACGTGTCATTTTCATTAATGAATCACTAACAGTGGATTCCCCAGTGGAAAGCCTGAGCCGCGTCTGCAGCCCAGAAGAGCACGTTTACAGCTGGTATTAAGATGCGTTTTGGTGGATCACAAGTGGACGATGGATTTACACCTGGCGTTTTAATCCGTCTCTTCTGTTCACTTTCAACACTTCTGTCAGTGAATTCTCTCATGCAGAATCGCATGATGGCTGATTGTTTGCATCACAACACAGTTATGCACAAGCACCCTGTAAAAACTGTAGTGATCACAACACGGGTACACAGCCGATCGCAGTCTCAGGTGTCACCACTAGAGAGCGCTCCAAGACCATGTTTAAACAGGGTAAGAGATTTATCAGTGCACCTAGACCAGTGGTTCCCAAACCTGTCCTGGGGACCCCCACCGCTTCAGCTTCTGTATGTCTCCCTCATCAGACAATTCAAGCCTTGCAGTCTGTACTAATGAGCTGATCAGTTGAATCAGGTGTGTTAGTTAAGTAAGACATGCAAAATGTGCAGTGGTCCCCGGGACAGGAGTGAGAACCACTGACCTAGACAATGAAGGGGTTCTTCAGCCAATATTTTCTTATTCCAAAGAAAGGGGGAGGCATATTCTAGACCTCACAGGTTTAAACAAATACCTGAGGAAATACCAGTTCAGAATGCGGACACACAAATCCCTGCTTCATTCTGTACTAAGAGGAGATTGGTTCACCTCGATTGGTTTAAAGGACGCATATTTTCACGTCCAGATCCATTCCCAGCACAGAGATTTTCTGAGGTTTGCGTTCAAGGACACGACATACAAAATCATGGTTCTACCTTTTGGCCTCTCTTTCACAAAGTGGACAACATTAAGACAGCAGGGCTTGAGAATATTAGCATATCTCGACACCTGGTTAATCTGTGCCAGGTCAGGGGAGATGGGGAACTGCATACGAGGGCAGTATTAATGCATTTAAATGCTCTCGGATTCGTAGTGACCCAGAAGAAGAGCTCATTATCCCCAACCCAGTCCGTGTTATTTCTGGGTTTAGACCTGGACTCGGTAACTTAGCAGCAAAGAGGGGGAAGTCTATGGAACTGTGTGAATCAGTTTCGTCTGGGGAAAACTGTGTCTGAGGTTGCTAGGTCTCATGGCTTCAGTCCTCACAGCGGTGCCTTTGGGGCATGAGAGATATACTGTTCATGAGAGATTTCCAGAGGTGGACCACAAGAGGCGTTTCCCATAGTGAGATCACTCATCTCCCTCAGAGAACCGAGGTTATTACCATAACCGGACGTTTTCAACTACCTCTGGAAGTGGTCGAAAGTGGACGTTTTAGTATTAGTATTAGTGGATGTAATACAAAACGTATTAGACCCTGTTTACTCCTGTATTTAGTGTCGTCCACTTGTGATCCGATCGACCGAAACGCTTCTTAATACCAGGTGTTAACAGGGCCAGAGACTCTTGCAAACCAGACATGAAGAAAGCACAATAATAACCACACAAAAACACTTCAGCTGCGCTCCGTCATGTAGTGTAGTTGTGCCTTGAGTAATCCGAGGCCCAATCCCGATCCTGCCTCACTTCACCGCCTGTCCCGAATAATGCCAAAAGAAATCTTTAACATCTTAGTAACCGCAGCTGCAGCACCCTAGGGACGTCAGTGATGTCATCAGGCAGATGTCGCTGATGTGTGCGTCTCTTTCAGTGGAGCGGGTGGCGGTGCTGTGCCGGTTCCTGGACATCGGCTCGGTGACGAAGAGCCACCTGCTGAAGTACTCTCTGGCGCACGCCTTCTGCTGCTTCCTGGCCAGCGTGGAGGACGTCAACCCGGCCGTGGCCACCCGAGCCCGGCTGCTGCTGGACACCGTCAAGCGGCCCGCGCTGCAGGTGAGCGAGACGCCTCGCCTCGAGTCACATGACCTCGCAGAGCCAGACGCGTGTGTGTGTCTCCCCACCAGGGCCTGTGTCTGTGCCTGGACTTCCAGTTCGACACCGTGGTGCGTGACCGGCCCGTGATCCTCAGCAAGCTGCTGCTGCTGCACTCGCTGAAGCCGGAGATCCCCGCGCTGAGCTGGGAGTTCTTCGTCAACCGCTTCGAGACGCTGTCGCTGGAGGCGCAGCTGCACCTGGACTGCAACAAGGAGTTCCCTTTCCCTACAAGTGAGTGTGTTGAGACGTGTCAAGCATCCGTAGCGTGTGTATCGATCACACAGACTCTGCTCATGTGTTGATTTACTGTGTCAGCCATCACTGCGGTGAGGACGAACGTGGCCAACCTGAGCGACGCCGCCATGTGGAAGATCCGACGCGCTCGCTTCGCCCGCAACCGGCAGAAGAGCGTCCGCTCGCTGCGGGACAGCGTCAAGGGTCCGACCGAGTCCAAGCGGGCTTTCTCACTCCCGGAGACGCTGTGCAACAAACTGCGTGAGTTTATGAATCTGACCGTCAGTGTCTGTCACACACTCATCACTGACAGAGGATAACGGTGGAATCAGTGTTTGTCTGTGAATTCACCATAGAAGTCCTGTTTCTCTTCTTTCAGCTCTAAGACTCGTAAGACAGGAGCAGTCGGCACCCATACTGGGAAATATGCTGGAGAAAGTGCTAACAGGTAGAGCATGTCTTTACTAATCAATCACTAGTTCCTTAGTTTTATTCAAGTGCCCTCAATTTTCACCATTTCTGCACGGAATGTATATAACTATGATACAATTGATTTATTTCAGTTCTACCTTGTTTAAAAGGCAGACAAGTGACAAATCGTCAGGTTAGGGTTAAAATATGTCTTGTGAATTTTAAATTCATTTATGTACAATGAGAATAATAAAGGAGATAATATAGTTCCCTGTGGTACTCCTGTGTTTAAAACAATTGTCTTTGAAACTTTACCATTATCAAGAACTCTTTGTGGAAGATTTAAAAGAAAGTCTGTAATCCACCAGATGAAGCCACCATTCACCCCTAAATCAAGTAAACTCTGTAAAAGAACATCTATCTTAATTGTATTTAATGCTAAAAATCAAAAAATAAAAATCTAGCATTATTTGTGGTCTGTTGAATATGTTTCGGACACTAGATTGCATAGGGTTAAAGTGGCGTCATCAGTGCCCCAGCTCTCCTATAAGCACACTGCAGGGGTCTAAAGCTTCATTAACATCAGTCCTAATATGCCTAGTTAGCACTCTTACCATACAACATTTACCCTAAATAGATGTAAGAGCTATTGGTCTCAAATCCTTTAACTAAGTAGCATTAGATATTTTTGGCACCAGAACTAGGAACGACCTTATTATTTAACAGGACAGCCTATTGCCGAAGCATTTGTCCAAGGTGCGCATTGATCAAGTGGGGCAATCCGCATACTGATGAAGTGTAGGCTAATATCCTGATAAATCACAGGAGTAAGACCGTAACCGTGCTGTATATTAATGATCACGCTCAGGGTCTGCAGAGGACCGTAACTGTGCTGTATATTAATGATCACACTCAGGGTCTGCAGAGGACCGTAACTGTGCTGTATATTAATGATCACGCTCAGGGTCTCCAGAGGACCGTAACTGTGCTGTATATTAATGATCACGCTCAGGGTCTGCAGAGGACCGTAACCGTGCTGTATATTAATGATCACGCTCAGGGTCTGCAGAGGACCGTAACCGTGCTGTATATTAATGATCACGCTCAGGGTCTGCAGAGGACCGTAACTGTGCTGTATATTAATGATCACGCTCAGGGTCTCCAGAGGACCGTAACTGTGCTGTATATTAATGATCACGCTCAGGGTCTGCAGAGGACCGTAACCGTGCTGTATATTAATGATCACGCTCAGGGTCTGCAGAGGACCGTAACTGTGCTGTATATTAATGATCACGCTCAGGGTCTCCAGAGGACCGTAACTGTGCTGTATATTAATGATCACGCTCAGGGTCTCCAGAGGACCGTAACTGTGCTGTATATTAATGATCACGCTCAGGGTCTGCAGAGGACCGTAACTGTGCTGTATATTAATGATCACGCTCAGGGTCTCCAGAGGACCGTAACTGTGCTGTATATTAATGATCACGCTCAGGGTCTCCAGAGGACCGTAACTGTGCTGTAAATTAATGATCACGCTCAGGGTCTCCAGAGGACCGTAACTGTGCTGTATATTAATGATCACGCTCAGGGTCTCCAGAGGACCGTAACTGTGCTGTATATTAATGATCACGCTCAGGGTCTCCAGAGGACCGTAACTGTGCTGTATATTAATGATCACGCTCAGGGTCTGCAGAGGACCGTAACTGTGCTGTATATTAATGATCACGCTCAGGGTCTGCAGAGGACCGTAACTGTGCTGTATATTAATGATCACGCTCAGGGTCTCCAGAGGACCGTAACTGTGCTGTATATTAATGATCACGCTCAGGGTCTCCAGAGGACCGTAACTGTGCTGTAAATTAATGATCACGCTCAGGGTCTGCAGAGGACCGTAACTGTGCTGTATATTAATGATCACGCTCAGGGTCTCCAGAGGACCGTAACTGTGCTGTAAATTAATGATCACGCTCAGGGTCTGCAGAGGACCGTAACTGTGCTGTATATTAATGATCACGCTCAGGGTCTCCAGAGGACCGTAACTGTGCTGTATATTAATGATCACGCTCAGGGTCTGCAGAGGACCGTAACTGTGCTGTATATTAATGATCACGCTCAGGGTCTGCAGAGGACCGTAACTGTGCTGTATATTAATGATCACGCTCAGGGTCTCCAGAGGACCGTAACTGTGCTGTATATTAATGATCACGCTCAGGGTCTGCAGAGGACCGTAACTGTGCTGTATATTAATGATCACGCTCAGGGTCTGCAGAGGACCGTAACTGTGCTGTATATTAATGATCACGCTCAGGGTCTCCAGAGGACCGTAACTGTGCTGTATATTAATGATCACGCTCAGGGTCTCCAGAGGACCGTAACTGTGCTGTATATTAATGATCACGCTCAGGGTCTCCAGAGGACCGTAACTGTGCTGTATATTAATGATCACGCTCAGGGTCTGCAGAGGACCGTAACTGTGCTGTATATTAATGATCACGCTCAGGGTCTCCAGAGGACCGTAACTGTGCTGTATATTAATGATCACGCTCAGGGTCTCCAGAGGACCGTAACTGTGCTGTATATTAATGATCACGCTCAGGGTCTCCAGAGGACCGTAACTGTGCTGTATATTAATGATCACGCTCAGGGTCTCCAGAGGACCGTAACTGTGCTGTATATTAATGATCACGCTCAGGGTCTCCAGAGGACCGTAACTGTGCTGTATATTAATGATCACGCTCAGGGTCTCCAGAGGACCGTAACCGTGCTGTATATTATTGATCACGCTCAGGGTCTGCAGAGGACCGTAACTGTGCTGTATATTAATGATCACGCTCAGGGTCTGCAGAGGACCGTAACTGCCTCCTGTTTCCCTGCAGGGGAGAGCTCTCCTCTAGAGGAAGACTCCATCATTAAGGACCTGCTGCCGGAGGACGCCGGGATCGACCACCAGACCGTCCACCAGCTCATCATGGTGCTCATGAAGTTCATGGCCAAAGACAAGAGCAGTGCCGAGGCGGACATCGGCAGTGCCAAAGCTTTCAACACGGTGAAGCGGCACCTGTACGTGCTGCTGGGATACGATCAGCAGATGGGCTGCTTCATGATCACCCCGCAGAAGATGCGCTCCTCCACCTGCTTCAATGGCTTCATCGCAGGCATCGCTCAGGTGAGTTCAGCCGTCTGCACGCTCGTCTCCCAGTGGCCGGTGTCAGACTGCTTGTGTCGTCTCCTCAGGTGATGGACTACAACATTGGCTTGGGGAAGCAGCTGCTGCCGCTGGTGGTGCAGGTGCTGAAGTACTGCACGTGTCCTCAGCTGAGGCCCAACTTCCAGGAGCCGCCGCGCTGCTCGCTGTGGGCCCTCAAGCCTCACATACGCCAGATGTGGCTCAAGGCCCTGCTCGTCATCCTCTACAAGGTATCCATCCAGGGCAGACAGTTTACAAATGCAAGTAAAAACGGCGTTGGTGAGTAAATGAAATGGTGTCACTCGCCAATTGGCAGGGAACATTTTTATGAATGCTACCGTGAACGATGCTCGGGACAGTTGACCTGACACCACTGGCTCATCACAAGAGTTTAATCCTCAACAATTTAAACAGTCAAGTGCAAGGAGACGCAAAGGGGAGCGCGTTTCATTACTCGTTTCCATTACACAGAAGCCGCATCTCAGACAGCGCGTGAATACTAAACTGAGCTGTGTTTCACGTCGTCTTGTGCTTGAGCAGACAAATTCACACAAAACGATGTCAAAAAATAGCGAGTATCCTAGTAAACATAGTCGGTTACGCGTTAAGTGAGAAAGGGAACACATCTGTATCAGTATATTGGATCCGTGCATTCGCTCTTAAAGTGACAGCAACCTAATATTCCTTGTTAATCAAACAAGAAAAGACACAGGAAAAAAATCCCTCACTGCTCTTGACTGAATAACTGGGCTGAATAAGGTGTTATTTTACATTGCTTACTTTATTACATTTCTGTGCCTGAAAACTACTGTCAGACCTACCTGTCTGTTTTTGCAATGTCAAATTGCAACGTTTTTGTTTCATGGCCGGTAAAAATATTACTGTATATTACTGGCCGGCACATTTTCTGAAGTCACCAGCCATCGGTAACTGTGGCATAGAGTGAGTTTTAGGCCCTGCATTCACCGTAGCTGCGGCCGCTGGGCCGGTCCGGCTAACCTGGTAAAACACACATTACATAAATTATGAAAAAATGATTTTACTGGGTTGCACCCTCATATTTATAGCAGCGGATTCACATTTTTCTTCATAAAAATGTATTATCAAATGAATTATCAAAATCCCTTTCAGAATAAATAAATGGGCTGACCACTATTATTTTGTGAAATGTATTTAGGGATTGTACGATTTAAGGAGAGACACCAAAGACATTGATCTTTTGATAGTTTGTGATGACGAGTTGCTGAGCAGGTCAAAGCTGTGAACACAAAAGCCCAGTTTTATATTGGTGTGGCAGGAGTCTGTACAACACTGCTTACACATCAAGTTCACAGTTATATGTATTACAAGTTAATGGAAGAGAGATCAATCATTGAGGCAGAATAACATGTTTTTCAGTGGATTCAATTTTAATCACTAAAGTTTTGTGAATGGCAGAGCCGATTAATGCTGGTTAATGACGCTCCTGCAGACACACACTTAACAACATGACATTAAATCAACTCAATATGACGCATTAGTTTTGGTCACATCCAGGATCGATTTCCTCACATGACAAGGTCTAGAAACCTCCTGGAAACAGTAAGCCGAATGCCATCACACAACTGTTGTTTGATTTCTCTTCAACCTAAATATAAGTGCAATATGAGTGATCTCTCCCATGAAAAGAACATGCATTTTATTCACCTAAAAGCATTAACGCCGGCTTAGTGTTGTTCTGTGTTTCCATCTGTGTTTTTGCTCAGTCCCAGTGTAAGTCCTCATTAACCAGTCTGGCTGTGTTTCAGTATCCGTACCGAGATATGGACATGAGTAAAGATGTGGTGCTCCATCTGATCCACATCACCATCAACACGCTGAACGCTCAGTACCACAGCTGCAGGTCGCATGTGTCCGCAGGCCCGCTGTACAGCGACAACTCCAACATCAGCCGCTACAGCGAGAAGGAGAAAGGTACGAGATCTCCCGCTCAGGTCTGACCCTAACCCTAACAGCGAGAAGGAGAAAGGTACGAGATCTCCCGCTCAGGTCTGACCCTAACCCTAAGAGTGAGAAGGAGAAAGGTACGAGATCTCCCGCTCAGGTCTGACCCTAACCCTAAGAGTGAGAAGGAGAAAGGTACGAGATCTCCCGCTCAGGTCTGACCCTAACCCTAAGAGCGAGAAGGAGAAAGGTACGAGATCTCCCGCTCAGGTCTGACCCTAACCCTAACAGCGAGAAGGAGAAAGGTACGAGATCTCCCGCTCAGGTCTGACCCTAACCCTAACCCTAAGAGCGAGAAGGAGAAAGGTACGAGATCTCCCGCTCAGGTCTGACCCTAACCCTAACAGCGAGAAGGAGAAAGGTACGAGATCTCCCGCTCAGGTCTGACCCTAACCCTAACCCTAAGAGCGAGAAGGAGAAAGGTACGAGATCTCCCGCTCAGGTCTGACCCTAACCCTAACAGCGAGAAGGAGAAAGGTACGAGATCTCCCGCTCAGGTCTGACCCTAACCCTAACAGCGAGAAGGAGAAAGGTACGAGATCTCCCGCTCAGGTCTGACCCTAACCCTAACAGTGAGAAGGAGAAAGGTACGAGATCTCCCGCTCAGGTCTGACCCTAACCCTAAGAGCGAGAAGGAGAAAGGTACGAGATCTCCCGCTCAGGTCTGACCCTAACCCTAACAGCGAGAAGGAGAAAGGTACGAGATCTCCCGCTCAGGTCTGACCCTAACCCTAAGAGCGAGAAGGAGAAAGGTACGAGATCTCCCGCTCAGGTCTGACCCTAACCCTAACAGCGAGGAGAAAGGTACGAGATCTCCCGCTCAGGTCTGACCCTAACCCTAACCCTAAGAACGAGAAGGAAAAAGGTACGAGATCTCCCGCTCAGGTCTGACCCTAACCCTAACAGTGAGAAGGAGAAAGGTACGAGATCTCCCGCTCAGGTCTGACCCTAACCCTAACAGCGAGAAGGAGAAAGGTACGAGATCTCCCGCTCTCGGTCTCCTGCTGCATTAATGCCTGTGTTTCCTGTGCAGAGGAGGACAGTGTGTTCGACGAGTCCGATATCCACGACACGCCGACGGGAGCCGGCAGTAAGGAGTCGCAGACCTTCTTCGCTCGGCTCAAGAGGATCGGCGGCAGCAAGTCTGTCAAGTATCAGCCAGTGGAGCTCAGCGCTCAAAGGAGTGAGTGTGACCTATCACACTTTCATGGTCATCATTCATCTTTTCAGTCCACATTAAAATGGAAAACAATGGAAAACGTTTTTGTAAATTTAAAATTTGGAGTACTGATCTCAAAAACGAGTACTCGTATTAAAATACGTAAATATGACTAGAAAAATAACATTGCTAGATTGTAAACAGTTGAGAAAGAAAAAGCATGTGAATGAGTATATTTGCTCTTAAAGGGACAGCAGCCTAATAATAAACCTGCTGCTTTCTGTCATTAATGATAACCAAAGAACAAAAGAAAAAGAGAAAATCACTGCTCTTGACTGAATAACTTTTGTAACTTTAACTTAATAAGGATTAATCTACACTGTAAAGACAGTGTTTTTTTATACATTTGATAACTTTATTAAATTTTTGTAGTATTCCTTATTTCTAGTGCTTGAAGTTTTTCAGGTGGGTCTATTTTATTTGTGTCTTCGTTTTATTGTAGTTTGCTGTGCTGTTTGTTATTAGTTTATTTGTCTTATTTTATCACTGACTGTTTACTTGTCTTCATTGAGTTTGAGTTTTATTTACCCTAGTTAATATAAATGCCATTGACCAACTAAAACCTGGTCTAATGTCAATGGCTCAATATTTTTTTGTATTTAAAGAGTATTTGTATTTGTATTTTTTGTATTCATCATGATATATTGCATTACCGTATACCAGCTTATCTCTAGCCTGGACAGATTTCGTGTGCTCTCACACGCCTTCGTCGTCATCTCCTCTCCTCTTCTCCAGGTGAGATTGAGCTGGCGGAGTACAAGGAGGGCGGTGCGCTGCAGGACACGCTGCTGTACTCTGGCCGAGAGGACGGCAGCAGCCGGAAGAAGAGACTGCAGGCCATGCACAAGCAGAAGTCTCTGGACATCGGCAACACCGACTCCATCCTCTTCAACCTGGACGAGCACCGGCGCAAGTCCTGCATCGACCGCTGTGACCTGCAGGGTCCTCCGGCCCTCCAGCCCTCCTCGTCCTCCTCCATCGGCCGGCAGCAGCACCGGGCGCAGCACCACGGGAAGGACTCCTCCAACGGCCACTCCGTCATCGACCGCAGCGGCTCCAGCGTCAGGCCCATCATCCCCGAGGTGCGTCTCAGCTGCATGGAGACCTTTGAAGACAAACCCGCCGGCCTGGACTCGCCGCTGGACAAGGACGACCCGGATCTCATCGATCTCTCCTCAGACTGCACCTCCATCCCTGAGAAGCGCTCCATCCTCTCGCTCTCCGACAGCGACTCGCTGATATTCGAGCCGCTGCCTCCTCTGCGCATCGTGGAGAGCAACGAGGACCTGTTTGAGGCGCTGAAGCTCCCCGGCGGCGTGCTGAGCAGAGCCGAGGACCCGTCGGCCGGCCGGCCTCCTCCGGTGGTGCAGGTCAGCGTGGAGGACTGCAGCGGGGACCAGTGGAGAGCGGCGACCCTGGAGCTGCCCGACTCCACGGCTCAGCAGGAGAGCACCATGACCCTGAAGCAGAAGAGGGACCTCTTTAGGAAGACCTCGCACATGCCAAACGCTTCCCTGGAGGATTCCAGCAGGAAGGATAGCAGTGGGACGAGTCCCAGCCCCTCGAGCCGGTCGGTCCTGCACCACATCCCCATGGAGTCTCTAGAACGGGCGGGAGACGAGGACACCGAGGAGACCGATGAGAGAGACAGCGAGCCCAAACCCGACGATGAGAGTGACGAAGCCGAGTTCAAGATTCAGATCGTGCCACGCCAGCGCAAAGAGAGGAAGATCGCTGTCAGCGCCATCCAGAGGGAATATCTGGACATCACCTTCAACACTCTGGACAAGATGAGTGAGACGACTGCAGAGTCAGGTCAGTCCGCTCGCGTTATACAGCGTATATGATGTTTCACGCCAAGTGTTTGTTGATTTGTGTTTGTACCAGGGGTGTACTGGTACATGTATTCGTCACGGTTCTGTAATTTGCGGGTGGGAGGGCTGGGACATGTCCCCACCACTTTTTGAAACATCTCGCGGCACGATATACCAATACAAATAAATAAAACTTCTCCAGTTAAATAGCAGAGCATTCATTTAGTTATTTTGTGTAATAATAGGCGATCTAGCACTGAAATGTGTTGTTTTTAAAATCAAGTGCTCGGTACCGCTGCGGTCAGTGGCGCGGATACTGTGCTCTCGAGTGGCTGGCACACAGTCTGCACTCGGACACGCGCTTCAATCCGCTGCGGAGACTCTATTCCTTCCGGTAAACGTGTCCCTGCTTGATATACAACCACTGATGAACATATTCGGTTTTGATGAGAGAAAAAATCCCGGTACGAGTGCGGATTAGAACCCAGAACCACTGAAACGCTTGGCAAAAGCTCTACCACTGGACCATTAAAGCACATACACAAACAACTAACAACATATATTAGATCTCATTAAACGACAAATTAAACCCAATGTACTATTTAAATAGTTTGCTGGACATCGTAATGTTATTGTACACATATATTGTACATATATCTGATTTAGCAATGTATTAGCAACCGCCCTCTCCCCCCACACACACATACACACACAATGCTGTTTGCTAACCGCCACAACAGGAAAAGTGCAGAAGAACACACTATGGGTATCACTGCATATCTCGGCTGCCACGTCATCAGGCGCCGCTTGAAGACAGGCTTCGTTTCGCGTCCTTCATTCGGCCAGTTTTGAAGGATGCATCTGATGTATCCTTTGTGGCCTTAAATCACCCACAATCCTTTGCACACATTCCAATTAACTAAAATAAAGGAGTCGTACTGAGCTCGTCTGAGTTTATTATGAAATGTAAGATAAAAATAATGTTTTCGGACATAAAAGCATAGGTTATTATCTTTTGTTTTGCTGTAATTAATCACTAAACTGACAATAATAAGCTACTAGGAGACACAGACGGCTGTCATTCACTGTAGTGCATTTTTAGAAAGCCATTTAATATAAAGATTTGTAATACAAAGTATTTTTCCAAAATTAAGTTTTAATAGTATTTTCGTGCCGTGACAGTGGGGGCGGGAACATGTGTGACGTGTGCTCTTACTGGAGCGTCTCATTCTAGCGTTTAATGCTGAGGAGGACACTAGCCTAGGACACGGTTGTTCGTTTGAGAAACACCCGATCTATGCTTAGATATGTTTAAATCTCTCAAACAGTGTTTCAAGCGCAGAAAGACATCAATAAAACAGTTTGAGAATAATATCTTAAATACATTTACCTCAGGCAAGTCACTCACTGTCCACAGCATGTTATATTAGCTTATATGTTCATTATATACCAAAAACCAAAAGAGTAGTGCTTGAAAAGTCCTTGAAAGTCCTGGAATTTCTTTTTACAGTATCTGTACCGAACCGTCATGTTTGTGTCCCGTTACACCCCTGGTTTGTACTGTTTCCATTTGATAATAAGTCTCTCACTGAATTTGAATAAGAAGACTTTCAGAAGAAAAACAGTGAGACTAACTATCCTGGCACTAATCTAGTTCACATAATGCACAGTGCACATTCAGACTACTGGTTACGGTCCTGTCGGAGAACATGTTAATGTTACAGGGTTCTGCCGTTGTTCAGAAGTGGTTGCACACAGAGTTCAGAGACTGAAGGTTTTGATATTCACACAGATGAGAAATCCCTGACGAACCTGGAGAAGGCCAGAGAATCGGCCTCGGCTCCGGCTCTGGAGGCGGCCGTCCCCGAAACCAGCCACCGCTCCTCAGTGTCCAGTAAATCCCTTCCACACTAACTCAACTCCACTAAAGCAGTGTTCATATGAACACCGGCCCACTGCTTCTGTTTCATGAGGCTTCATTTGTGCTGTAAGAGTGAGAGATTTGATCAGATCCAGATGTGGGCTTAGTCAAGTCGAGTCAGCTTTATTTCTACAGCACTTTATACAATACAGAATGATTCAAAGCATCTTCACAGTAATAAACAGGAAGATAACAGAATCTATTATGCAAATTTAATCAAATATGAGACTAAATCTGCTGTAAAGCAGCTCTACTGAAGACCATAGTGTCATTCTTCAGCTCATTTCAGTTCAAATTGATAGTATTTCTGAATGTGGTGTCTGTCGTGCATGAGCATCTCCTGAAGTGTGTGTGTCCTGCTGCAGCTCAGTATCGCCAGGTGAAGCGAGGCTCTCTGGGTACCGTGACCATGAGTCAGCTGATGAAGCGGCAGCTCGAGCATCAGTCCAGCGCGCCGCAGAACATCAGCACCTGGGACACGGGTCGGTCTTCTTTAGCGCCACTAATCATGACCAGTCCTGTGTGCTGGAGTCTGTGCCCCAACTCTACACCTCACTCTTGCAGGTCCTACCAAGACGAGTCTGCTGTCGGCTCCGAGCACCGCCAGCATGTTTGTTCCAGCGCCGGAAGACTTCAGCGACGAGCAGCCCACGAACATGGCTGACAGGTGGGAGAGCGAGCGTCAGGGTAAAGTGTGGCGCATGCGGTGTTCCTCATCTGTGTGTGTGTCTGCTCAGGTGCCGGGACTGCGGGGCGGTTCTGGAGGAGTACGACGAGGAGACCCTGGCTCTAGCCGTGGTGGTGCTGTCCATGTTCATCCACCTGAGTCCCGATCTGGCCGCTCCGCTGCTGCTGGAGATCATGCAGTCTGTGGGCAGGTACGCTCGCACCACAGCCGCTGACCACACACGTTCACTACGATCTCTATGGCTCTCTTTCAGTTTCTGCTTTAATTCTGCAGGTTGGCCTCGAGCTCCAATTTCACAGGTCAGGCTGAAAGGTGAGTTACTCTTTCACAGCTGTACGTCTGAGGCTTATTCTCCTGACTGAGTTAGCTTGTGTCGTTGGTGAACAATGGAAGTCGGCTCCTGTCTGAGAGCTGATTTCTCTTTTTGTTTTTGTGAATTATTACTACTAATTATTACGAGTAAAAGGATGACTTTTGTACTGACTATTGTGTTGATGTGTGTTCGCGAGATGAGTCTATATTATCTGTAATAATAATAATATAATAATATAATATTGAATAATTACATTGAATAATTTGCAGTTTTTTACAATCATTTTCTCAATATTTAAAATTTTTCAAAACTCTTCACACAGTTCTCTTTACTAACTCTCAGCTTCACAGCAGTTAGTTTCACATTTACTAAAACTACCAAAACGCCTCTGTTTCGACTGTAACCTCCCTTAGAGAGAACGAGACGTTGCATCGATCGATGCTGTGGGAACGCTCTGCGTGATTGCGTCGTAAAGCGCAAATTAAATCAGTCCAATGGTGTAACGCAGGGGTCGGCAACAGGCGGCCGGCGGGCCAAAACTGGCCCGCCGGCAATAATATCTGGCCCGCGCCGCAGCCTGAAAAGTTCTGAAAGACATTCAAAAGAGTCTGTGGATCGCTAGACACACCTCTAAAATAACCGTCATGAAATGTCTAATATTATATTAAATGCGGCTCTATAGCACGCGTTGTGTTTATCGTGCAATTTATACACGAAAATGTGTTTTTACGTGCATATGATAGGCCTACGCAGTTTTTCGCGTGCATTTGATACGCACTTTATTGCGTGTAATACACACGCATCCCACACCACTAATCCTACCCAACGTATACTACACACGCACCAGACACCACTACTAAACCTACCCATGCGTATCATATGCACGTAAAAACTCTTTTTCGCGTATAAATTGCACGATAGACACAATGCGTGCTATAGAGACGCATTTAGTGTGATCGGGTTGTCGTTGCAGATAAGACACACACCGGCTTTGCATTTACAAAACTAGGTAGGATGAACGCATAGTTGTCTTTTTATTATTCTTTGTATAGCCTAACTATTTTCGCTGTCAACTTCCCTTTTTAGACTCTTTGATAGTGCCATTTTCTCTCACCAGCTTAAATGTTAACACGACGTAATAGCGTAAAAAAAGTAGCTATGCAGTTTAGTAGGCTATGCGAGGATGCCAAGGAATAATTCTAAGTTTAAAAGTAGTCTACGTCAAATAATTATTACAATAAGTTAGACTCCATTGTGTAACAAGCAAATTAAAATGATACACATTTATTCACAATATGGAAAGAGGAAATAAAACATAGTTCGTTAAGAGCATGACTCAAAAATGCCATTAATGGGCTTATTCAAGTCCTCTTTTATTTTTTTAGTTATTTTTATCCATTCCGCATCTCCCACATGTGTGTTTTAGCAAGGCAGGATGTGTTGCAAGATGCCGCAATATATCGGGAGACATGTGGGTCAGACATGATTTTGACCACTTCATTAAGTTTTGTTTTGTAGAAAGCCTATCTAAAAATTTAATTTCGTTTTGTATCATTTGTATCTTATTTTTAATCAATGTTTTATCAACAAATTGCTTGTATTTAATAAAAGCAAATATAGCAGACAATATAATCGGACATGGAGGCGCCGGCGAGATTGCATTGCTCGTGAACTGGAGCTCGTCTCATAAATTAACCGAAACTCAGCGTTTAAGCTGCCTCACAGACACGAAAATATATAGAAAGCTTAAAAATGTCTAATTTTAAACGAAACAATTCAAAACGAAAAGAAACCGACTACTCTCTGCTTATGTAATCCATATTATGAAATGTGCATTTCTCTCTATAGGCGCGTTAACTACTGCGGTCACTATTGCAGCCGACTGAGCCGACACAAGACACTTATAAACAATTAAAATGTCTCCTTGCTATATTTGAAACATTCATAATCATTACTTTTGCCGGTTCCTTGTGACAGCTTTTGCGTTATTGGCAGCGTCACCCTCTGGTTACATGAACACGGCGTCACCACCGAATCAGCACCGAAAACATGGGAATTTTTTTAGACAATAATCCCACGACCTATTCGATATTCTATAATTAAATCAACAAATCGAATATTCGAAAATCGTGACTCATCCCTACTGCTTTATTAATGTATCCAGTATAAAACCCGGACACTGCCACACTGACTGTCCTACTAGCCTACAGTATTTAACACAGAGTAACAGCTCACTAACATTCTAGTTGCATTTTTCATCAATTAATTTCTTAAATTATCCATTGACTATGTTCTGGCCCGCCATCTAGTGTAAAAAATTTTTTTTGACCCGATGCCAACCTTACTTGCCGACCCCTGGTGTAACGTGACGTCAGAGGCGGGTGACGTCACCAACCAGGACACTATAAAGCCTACCCAAACAGTGTAACGCTAGCTTCTAACAGACTGAAGCAAGTCGCCAACAGGCATGCAGAAGTATGGCATGGCGACGCAGCGTCTCGTTCCCTCTTCAGTAACCGAGGCGTTCCCTTTCAAGGGAACTCGTGCTGTGTCGATTGACGCTGTGGGAACGCCTATACCCACACCACCATAATGACCAGTGACTGTCTAGTGTGAATCGAGAAAGCACTAAAACGGGGCACCTGAGACCCGGGAGTGGAGCCCAAGTCTAGGTTGTAAAACCTCATGAGTGTGTGTGGTGAGGACCAGCCCGCCGCATCACAAACATCTTGAAGTGAGACTCCTGGCACTAAGGCCTTAGAGGCAGCCATACTCCTTGTCGAATGAGCCAGCACTGCCAAAGGGGTAGGCAGTCCGGCCGATTCGTAGGCAAGAGAGATAGCCTTGACTATCCATTTGCTCATTCTCTGCTTAGAAGCTGGTGACCATTTATTAGGAGGTCCAAAACATACGAACTGTTGTTCTGATCCAGTCTGAGCCACAGGGCGGCTCTGTGGGCGTAAGCATCCAATGTGCTAACTGGACAAAGCAAATTATTTCTTTCCTGGTCGGCATCCTGGAAAGGAGGAGGACAGAAGGCCTGCAGAATGATAGATCTGGCCACATTAGTGGAAACTTTAGGGATAGACCCTGGTCTAGGGTGGAGGAATGCCTTTACCATGCCGGGTGCAAAATCCAAGCATGAAAGGGAAACTGACCAAGCTTGTAAATTTCCTATCCTTTTAAGAGAGGTGATAGTCAGGAGGAACAACGACTTGAGAGTCAGAAACTTGACTGAAACCTCCTCAATAGGCTCAAAGGGAGCCAGGGATAGGCCTTGGAGCACCACAGCCAGATCTCACGGCCGTACCCTAGTGCGTACTGCAGGCCTCAGCCCCACGGCCAGATCCCATACCGTACCCTAGTGCGTACTGCAGGCCTCAGCCTCAAACGTGTTACTGTGCCTCGGCAGCAGCGGGACCCGAATCGTGAGGAACGCGAGCCTGAGAGGAAGCTGTTCACAGTCTGGGCAACCTCGAGCGCTGCCTGTGCATCCACTCACAAACAAACAACACACAGACTGTGTGTGTCCGCACCCGTGATGTAGCGAGGGCAGGGATGCACACACAACCTGTAACTTTGTTTGCTCGTCTGACCTGACCTGAGTATTGAGAAATGTGTCCTAGAGATTGTAAAAATCTGTAAATGAAGAGCCATTTGTTGGCCAAAAGAGCCGGCTCCAACGATCCAGCTCAATAAAAGGAGCTGGCGTTCCCGTCACTGGTGTGTGTGTGTGTGTGTGTGTGTGTGTGTGTGTGTGTGTGTGTGTGTGTGTGTGTGCAGCATGCTGATTCCCGGGAACGTCGCTGGCGTGGCCAAGCAGTTCCTGCGTTGCGTCCTCCATCAGCTCGCGCCCAACGGCATCCTTCCACAGCTCTTCCAGAGCAACATTAAAGGTCTGAGACAGAGCTTACACACACACACACACACACACACACACACACACACACAGAGACTCGAGCTCACTGGCACTGCTCTCTCTGGTTTCAGACGGAAGCTTCCTGCGGACACTGGCCATGGCTCTGGTGGATTTCAATGAGCTGAGCTCTGTGGCCGCGCTGAGCCAGCTACTGGAGGTGGGTCTCACACACACACACACACACACACACACGTCTTCCAGCAGAGGACAGTCTGGAAAGCTTTGCTTAAAACCTTCTTACTTTCCTTTGTAATGGAGAGTCATGTTTTCCTCAATTAGAGCTTAATTTCCAGGACATTCATCACAACCTTCCTTATGAAGACTAATAGTATGTGCATGAGCTGTGAATGGCTGTATTGGGGTTGTACGGTGGCTGCTGGTAACTGCAGTAAAGCTGCTGGTGTCGTCCTAGGGTCTGAACAATAAGAAGTCTCTGCCAGCAGGCGGCGCTATCCTGCACTGTCTGGACAACATCGCCACCTTCATGGAGACTCTTCCCATGGACTCGCCCAGCAACCTGTGGACCACCATCTGCAACCAGTTCCAGACCTTCCTGGCCAAACTGCCCGCTGTGCTGCCGCTCAAGGTGTCTCTCTCTTCAGTCTCTCTCTCTCTTCTCTTCAGTCTCTCTCTCTGCGCCTCAGTCTTTCTCTGCGCTTCAGTCTCTCTCTGTGGTGTATATGATCAGAGTCTCACTATGCTCACGGTTTCTCTCCTATAGTGTCCGCTGGACTCAAGCCTGAGGATAATCATCTGTTTGCTGAAGATTCCCGTCACCAACGCAGCAAGAGTAAGCTCGTACATTTCTGTGGCTCTGTGTTGTTTAAGGTTCCCCTTGGATGAACCAAAAGTGTGTGTTAAATCTCACTGCTTCTCCTGTGTGGTCCTGCAGAGTCTGCTGGAGCCCTTCTCCAAACTGCTGAGTTTTGTTCTCCAGTACGGTGTGTTCAGTCTCTCGTATCTCGTAGAGATCTGTGGTTTATGCTACAAAAACTTCAGCAAGGTGAACAAGCCTTTATTCCACCAGAGAGAATCTGACGTCCGCTGGCATGATTTTATTCCTCTGATAACAGATTACTGTAAATTATAATATAGACTCATGCATTTTCTGTAAAGCTGCTTTGAAACGATGTGTACTGTGAAAAACGCTATACAAATAAATGTGAATTGAATTGTTTTTGAAAATGACATTGTCCCTGTTTAATGCAGGAAAGAGACAAGTTCTACATGTCACGTATCGTGGTTCTGGAGCTGCTTCAGGCTCTGAAGTTCAAGTCTTCTATTCCCGACACGAACCTGCTGCTGCTGGTGCAGGTACAGCTACTGTCCGTCACACACCCTCGTTCACTGCAGAGTCACTGTCACACAGCCTCGTTCACTGCAGAGTCACCGTCACACAGCCTCGTTCACTGCAGAGTCACTGTCACACAGCCTCGTTCACTGCAGAGTCACTGTCACACTGTCTCGTTCACTGCAGAGTCACTGTCACACAGTCTCGTTCACTGCAGAGTCACTGTAACACAGCCTCGTTCACTGCAGAGTCACTGTCACACAGCCTCGTTCACTGCAGAGTCACTGCAACACAGCCTCTTTCACTGCAGAGTCACCGTCACACAGCCTTCATTCACTGCAGAGTCACTGTAACAGCCTTGTTCACTGCAGAGTCACTGTAACACAGCCTCGTTCACTGCAGAGTCACCGTCACACAGCCTCGTTCACTGCAGAGTCACCGTCACACAGCCTCGTTCACTGCAGAGTCACCGTCACACAGCCTCGTTCACTGCAGAGTCACCGTCACACAGCCTCGTTCACTGCAGAGTCACCGTCACACAGCCTTCATTCACTGCAGAGTCACTGTAACAGCCTTGTTCACTGCAGAGTCACTGTAACACAGCCTCGTTCACTGCAGAGTCACTGTAACACAGCCTCGTTCACTGCAGAGTCACTGTAACACAGCCTCGTTTACTGCAGAGTCACCGTCACACAGCTTTCATTCACTGCAGAGTCACTGTAACAGCCTTGTTCACTGCAGGGTCACTGCAACACAGCCTCGTTCACTGCAGAGTCACCGTCACACAGCCTCGTTCACTGCAGAGTCACTGTAACACAGCCTCGTTCACTGCAGAGTCACTGTAACAGCCTCGTTCACTGCAGAGCCACTGTAACACAGCCTCGTTCACTGCAGAGTCACTGTAACACAGCCTCGTTCACTGCAGAGTCACTGTAACACAGCCTCGTTCACTGCAGAGTCACTGTAACACAGCCTCGTTCACTGCAGAGTCACTGTAACAGCCTTGTTCACTGCAGAGTCACTGTAACAGCCTTGTTCACTGCAGAGTCACTGTAACAGCCTTGTTCACTGCAGAGTCACTGTAACACAGCCTCGTTCACTGCAGAGTCACCGTCACACAGCCTTCATTCACTGCAGAGTCACTGTAACAGCCTCGTTCACTGCAGAGTCACTGTAACAGCCTCGTTCACTGCAGTCACTGTAACACAGCCTCGTTCACTGCAGAGTCACTGTAACAGCCTCGTTCACTGCAGAGTCACTGTAACAGCCTCGTTCACTGCAGAGTCAGTGTAACACAGCCTCGTTCACTGCAGAGTCACTGTAACAGCCTTGTTCACTGCAGAGTCACTGTAACAGCTTTGTTCACTGCAGAGTCACTGTAACAGCCTCGTTCACTGCAGAGTCACTGTAACAGCCTTGTTCACTGCAGAGTCACTGTAACACAGCCTCGTTCACTGCAGAGTCACTGTAACAGCCTTGTTCACTGCAGAGTCACTGTAACAGCTTTGTTCACTGCAGAGTCACTGTAACAGCCTCGTTCACTGCAGAGTCACTGTAACAGCCTTGTTCACTGCAGAGTCACTGTAACACAGCCTCGTTCACTGCAGAGTCACCGTCACACAGCCTTCATTCACTGCAAAGTCACTGTAACAGCCTCGTTCTCTGCAGTCACTGTAACACAGCCTCGTTCACTGCAGAGTCACTGTAACAGCCTCGTTCACTGCAGGGTCACTGTAACACAGCCTCGTTCACTGCAGAGTCACTGTAACACAGCCTCGTTCACTGCAGTCACTGTAACACAGCCTCGTTCACTGCAGTCACTGTAACACAGCCTCGTTCACTGCAGAGTCACCGTCACACAGTCTCGTTCACTGCAGAGTCACTGTCACACAGCCTTGTTCACTGCAGAGTCACTGTAACACAGCCTCGTTCACTGCAGAGTCACCGTCACACAGCCTCGTTCACTGCAGAGTCACTGTAACACAGCCTCGTTCACTGCAGAGTCACTGTAACAGCCTCGTTCACTGCAGAGTCACTGTAACAGCCTCGTTCACTGCAGAGTCACTGTAACACAGCCTCGTTCACTGCAGAGTCACTGTAACACAGCCTCGTTCACTGCAGAGTCACTGTAACACAGCCTTCATTCACTGCAGAGTCACTGTAACACAGCCTCGTTCACTGCAGAGTCACTGTAACACAGCCTCGTTCACTGCAGAGTCACCGTCACACAGCCTCGTTCACTGCAGAGTCACTGTAACACAGCCTCGTTCACTGCAGAGTCACTGTAACAGCCTCGTTCACTGCAGAGTCACTGTAACAGCCTCGTTCACTGCAGAGTCACTGTAACACAGCCTCGTTCACTGCAGAGTCACTGTAACACAGCCTCGTTCACTGCAGAGTCACTGTAACACAGCCTTCATTCACTGCAGAGTCACTGTAACACAGCCTCGTTCACTGCAGAGTCACTGTAACACAGCCTCGTTCACTGCAGAGTCACTGTAACACAGCCTCGTTCACTGCAGAGTCACTGTAACACAGCCTCGTTCACTGCAGAGTCACTGTAACACAGCCTCGTTCACTGCAGAGTCACTGTAACACAGCCTCGTTCACTGCAGAGTCACCGTCACACAGCCTCGTTCACTGCAGAGTCACTGTAACACAGCCTCGTTCACTGCAGAGTCACTGTAACAGCCTCGTTCACTGCAGAGTCACTGTAACACAGCCTCGTTCACTGCAGAGTCACTGTAACACAGCCTCGTTCACTGCAGAGTCACTGTAACACAGCCTCGTTCACTGCAGAGTCACTGTAACACAGCCTTCATTCACTGCAGAGTCACTGTAACACAGCCTCGTTCACTGCAGAGTCACTGTAACACAGCCTCGTTCACTGCAGAGTCACTGTAACACAGCCTCGTTCACTGCAGAGTCACTGTAACACAGCCTCGTTCACTGCAGAGTCACCGTCACACAGCCTCGTTCACTGCAGAGTCACTGTAACACAGCCTCGTTCACTGCAGAGTCACTGTAACAGCCTCGTTCACTGCAGAGTCACTGTAACACAGCCTCGTTCACTGCAGAGTCACCGTCACACAGCCTCGTTCACTGCAGAGTCACTGTCACACAGTCTCGTTCACTGCAGAGTCACTGTAACAGCCTCGTTCACTGCAGAGTCACCGTCACACAGCCTCGTTCACTGCAGTCACTGTCACACAGCCTCGTTCACTGCAGAGTCACTGTAACAGCCTCGTTCACTGCAGAGTCACCGTCACACAGCCTCGTTCACTGCAGTCACTGTCACACAGCCTCGTTCACTGCAGAGTCACTGTAACAGCCTCGTTCACTGCAGAGTCACTGTAACAGCCTCGTTCACTGCAGAGTCACTGTAACACAGCCTCGTTCACTGCAGAGTCACTGTAACACAGTCTCGTTCACTGCAGAGTCACTGTAACAGCCTCGTTCACTGCAGAGTCACCGTCACACAGCCTCGTTCACTGCAGTCACTGTCACACAGCCTCGTTCACTGCAGAGTCACTGTAACAGCCTCGTTCACTGCAGAGTCACCGTCACACAGCCTCGTTCACTGCAGAGTCACTGTAACACAGCCTCGTTCACTGCAGAGTCACTGTAACACAGCCTCGTTCACTGCAGAGTCACTGTAACAGCCTTGTTCACTGCAGAGTCACTGTAACACAGCCTCGTTCACTGCAGAGTCACTGTCACACAGCCTCGTTCACTGCAGTCACTGTAACACAGCCTCGTTCACTGCAGAGTCACTGTAACAGCCTCGTTCACTGCAGAGTCACCGTCACACAGCCTCGTTCACTGCAGTCACTGTAACACAGCCTCGTTCACTGCAGTCACTGTAACACAGACTCGTTCACTGCAGAGTCACTGTAACACAGCCTCGTTCACTGCAGAGTCACCGTCACACAGCCTTGTTCACTGCAGAGTCACCGTCACACAGCCTCGTTCACTGCAGTCACTGTAACACAGCCTCGTTCACTGCAGAGTCACCGTCACACAGCCTCGTTCACTGCAGAGTCACCGTCACACAGCCTCGTTCACTGCAGAGTCACTGTAACAGCCTCGTTCACTGCAGTCACTGTAACACAGCCTCGTTCACTGCAGAGTCACTGTAACACAGCCTCGTTCACTGCAGAGTCACTGTAACACAGCCTCGTTCACTGCAGAGTCACTGTAACACAGCCTCGTTCACTGCAGAGTCACTGTAACACAGCCTCGTTCACTGCAGAGTCACCGTAGCAGCCTCGTTCACTGCAGAGTCACTGTCACACAGCCTCGTTCACTGCAGAGTCACTGTCACACAGCCTCGTTCACTGCAGAGTCACTGTAACACAGCCTCGTTCACTGCAGAGTCACTGTCACACAGCCTCGTTCACTGCAGAGTCACCGTCACACAGCCTCGTTCACTGCAGTCACTGTAACACAGCCTCGTTCACTGCAGAGTCACCGTCACACAGCCTCGTTCACTGCAGTCACTGTAACAGCCTCGTTCACTGCAGAGTCACCGTCACACAGCCTCGTTCACTGCAGAGTCACTGTAACACAGCCTCGTTCACTGCAGAGTCACCGTCACACAGCCTCGTTCACTGCAGAGTCACTGTCACACAGCCTCGTTCACTGCAGAGTCACCGTCACACAGCCTCGTTCACTGCAGAGTCACTGTAACACAGCCTCGTTCACTGCAGAGTCACCGTCACACAGCCTCGTTCACTGCAGAGTCACTGTAACACAGCCTCGTTCACTGCAGTCACTGTAACACAGCCTTGTTCACTGCAGAGTCACCGTCACACAGCCTCGTTCACTGCAGAGTCACTGTAACACAGCCTCGTTCACTGCAGAGTCACTGTAACACAGCCTCGTTCACTGCAGAGTCACTGTAACAGCCTTGTTCACTGCAGAGTCACTGTAACAGCCTTGTTCACTGCAGAGTCACTGTAACAGCCTTGTTCACTGCAGAGTCACTGTAACACAGCCTCGTTCACTGCAGAGTCACCGTCACACAGCCTTCATTCACTGCAGAGTCACTGTAACAGCCTCGTTCACTGCAGAGTCACTGTAACAGCCTCGTTCACTGCAGTCACTGTAACACAGCCTCGTTCACTGCAGAGTCACTGTAACAGCCTCGTTCACTGCAGAGTCAGTGTAACACAGCCTCGTTCACTGCAGAGTCACTGTAACAGCCTTGTTCACTGCAGAGTCACTGTAACAGCCTTGTTCACTGCAGAGTCACTGTAACAGCCTCGTTCACTGCAGAGTCACTGTAACAGCCTTGTTCACTGCAGAGTCACCGTCACACAGCCTCGTTCACTGCAGAGTCACTGTAACAGCCTCGTTCACTGCAGAGTCACCGTCACACAGCCTCGTTCACTGCAGTCACTGTCACACAGCCCCGTTCACTGCAGAGTCACTGTAACACAGACTCGTTCACTGCAGAGTCACTGTAACACAGCCTTGTTCACTGCAGAGTCACCGTCACACAGCCTCGTTCACTGCAGTCACTGTAACACAGCCTCGTTCACTGCAGAGTCACCGTCACACAGCCTCGTTCACTGCAGAGTCACCGTCACACAGCCTCGTTCACTGCAGAGTCACTGTAACAGCCTCGTTCACTGCAGAATCACCGTCACACAGCCTCGTTCACTGCAGTCACTGTCACACAGCCCCGTTCACTGCAGAGTCACTGTAACACAGACTCGTTCACTGCAGAGTCACTGTAACACAGCCTTGTTCACTGCAGAGTCACCGTCACACAGCCTCGTTCACTGCAGTCACCGTCACACAGCCCCGTTCACTGCAGAGTCACTGTAACACAGACTCGTTCACTGCAGAGTCACCGTCACACAGCCTTGTTCACTGCAGAGTCACCGTCACACAGCCTCGTTCACTGCAGTCACTGTAACACAGCCTCGTTCACTGCAGAGTCACCGTCACACAGCCTCGTTCACTGCAGAGTCACCGTCACACAGCCTCGTTCACTGCAGAGTCACTGTAACAGCCTCGTTCACTGCAGTCACTGTAACACAGCCTCGTTCACTGCAGAGTCACTGTAACACAGCCTCGTTCACTGCAGAGTCACTGTAACACAGCCTCGTTCACTGCAGAGTCACTGTAACACAGCCTCGTTCACTGCAGTCACTGTAACACAGCCTCGTTCACTGCAGAGTCACTGTAACACAGCCTCGTTCACTGCAGAGTCACCGTCACACAGCCTTGTTCACTGCAGAGTCACCGTCACACAGCCTCGTTCACTGCAGAGTCACTGTAACACAGCCTCGTTCACTGCAGAGTCACTGTAACACAGCCTCGTTCACTGCAGAGTCACCGTCACACAGCCTCGTTCACTGCAGTCACCGTCACACAGCCTCGTTCACTGCAGTCACCGTCACACAGCCTCGTTCACTGCAGAGTCACTGTAACACAGCCTCGTTCACTGCAGAGTCACTGTAACAGCCTCGTTCACTGCAGAGTCACCGTCACACAGCCTCGTTCACTGCAGAGTCACTGTAACACAGCCTCATTCACTGCAGAGTCACCGTCACACAGCCTCGTTCACTGCAGAGTCACTGTAACACAGCCTCGTTCACTGCAGTCACTGTAACACAGCCTTGTTCACTGCAGAGTCACCGTCACACAGCCTCGTTCACTGCAGAGTCATTGTAACACAGCCTCGTTTACTGCAGAGTCACTGTAACAGCCTCGTTCACTGCAGAGTCACTGTAACACAGCCTCGTTCACTACAGAGTCACCGTCACAAAGCCTCGTTCACTGCAGAGTCACTGTAACAGTGTTCATAGAAAGTTCAGCGATTAGGAAACGAACTCGATTTCAGCTATAACCAGCTCTACTGAAGACGAGTCATTATTCAGAATTCCGTCTCACAGTAGAGCAAAAAACCATGAATCCATTTGGGCGCATATCTAGTTTTCTGTTGCAAGCACTAATATGACAGCTGCACATATTATGTCCAAACCAGTTTTTTAAAGATGAGTGTTTGGTTTGGTGTCACATACTGGTGTGTGAACATCTGTAAACAGCTCATGAGATCAGTGTGAGAGAGTGAGTAATGTCCTCTGCTGTCCTCAGTTTGTGTGTTCAGACATCGGGACGAGGCTGGCTGAGTCCACCATCATCCAGAAGCACATGATCACCGCTCTGCCCGGGGTGAGCCTCGCCTCTCTCACATCTGCTGCTGTGTGTGTGTGTTTGATTGTGTGTGTGTTAGTGACGGGTGTCTGTCCCGCAGTGTACGACCGCGGCCATGGAGTGTTTGAGGCAGTATCTGAGCGAGCTGCTGGACTTCATCGCAGACATGCACACGCTGACTAAACTAAAGGTACTCCTCTACACAAGCACTCAAACATTCACTGTCGTAATGAACTGAATCATGATGTAACTCGTGAAGCAGCTTGACATTGTGAATGTGTGTGATGTGTGTTTGCAGCTTCAGTGAGAAGTGAATTCAGTTCAAACAGAGCGTTATGCCTCCGCTTTCTCTTTCTCTTTCTCACAGTCATCATGTACAAATGTAAGATGTTCATCCCCAAATCCAGAAAAGTTGAGACATTTTGTAAAATCCAATAAAATCAAGAATCTGAATTGTTCATTCTCTTTAACCTTTATTTAACTGACAGAAGTACAAAGAAATTCAATTCATGTTTGGAGTTTCAGTTTGTGTTTTGATTAGTTCCTCTTTTCCTTTGTTCTTTTCCCGCCACTCCTTTGTTTCTATGGTTAGTATCACTATGAGTTAATTTGTCCCAGCTGTGTATGATTGTGTATGATCTCTGTTGCGTATATGTGTGTCTGCCTGTCAGCTTGTTCCAGAGTACTATTATAAAAGTTTAAAGGAGCTGTATGTAAGAAATTTATTTCAATTAATCATAAAATGGCCCTGAAATGTCACTAAACATTAAGAAATCATGTACATTTCAAATACTTGTTTCACTGACAACAGTAGTCTGGCCAGGATATTGTCACTTGATTTGATTTAAAAAGTGAAGTTGCAGCCCTCAACTGATGTTGATGTTGTCATGTTGTGTTTTGGTCTGATGCTCCACCCTCCACCTATCTACCAATCACGAAGTCAGTAGTGTTGCGGCATCTGGGTTGCCAGCTCTGCTCTAGTTACCACAGCTGCAGCTCGTCACGTTCCTGCTGGATCCTGCAGCCTATCTGGCAACCTCGAGTCAGGGAGGAGGGGGAGGGGATACACCACTCTACAGTCATTTGACAGTGATTGCAGTACTAGTTTTGGCCACAATCTTACATACAGCTCCTTTAAGTTTGTATATATATAATCGGAGTCTTCAGTCACAGTGTGACAGAAGATCGGACCAACCCAAATGGATGAACGGGTAATGTTCATCTCCGTGGCTCGGGAGAGCCACAACCTTTTAGAGTTTTAGAGGGAATTCCTCCGGCTTGCCATCACCAGCTCCCTCGAAAGTAACACCCTGAGGACCCTGTTCCAGATCGGGGACCTCCCACCACCCCATTGACCTCCCAGACACCACAGGGCTGGACTGGAGGGAAACCTTGATTCGGTGTCTGGAGAGCGTTGGGTCCCGGTCTGGAACCAAGCCCATCTCAGAGTCCATTCCAGAGTGTCGTCCTGTCATGGTCGCCGCCACGCCAGAGCCCTCTGCCAAAATGGTTGCCGCTTCTGAGCCTTTAGCTAAGATGGCTGCCGCTGCGCCTGAATCTCCTGTCCCTGTCCTCGTCCAGAGTCCAGAGGAATTGGACTTAATCGATTTCGATACTGAAATACCCTGTCTTCCGCCATCATATGTTTTATCTGTCTGCCCGGAACTATCTGTCAGCTCCAAACTCCTACACAGCCTCCCTCTCCCACCTCCTCCCATCATCATCATCTATTCCTCATCCTCATCACCGCCTCTGCTGATTCCTATCAGCCCCTCAGTTCACCCTCATTCCAACACCAGTGATGTGGGCTCGCCGCGGGTCTGCCAGTCTCCAGCTCCATCATGGCCCATCAGTCCACCAGCTGCACCGGGCTCCCTCGTCCCTCTGGCTCCTCCTTGGTCCTTCGTCGACCTGCCCTCGCCTCAGGACTACACTCCTCCGGCTTCACCTCGTCCCATCGTCCCTCTGGCTCCGTTGGACTCCTCACTCCCTCCAGCTCCACCGTGGTCCTCTGTCTCTCCGGCTCCACCACGGCCTTCTGGATCCCCGCCTCGGTCGCCAGAGCCGTCGGCATCGCCATGTTCCTCCTGATCCTCAGCATCGCCTTGGCTCGTCAGCTCTCCGTCTACACCCCTGTCTTCTCTTCTACCTGCTCCGCCTCCGTCAGTCAGCCCCCTGGAGTCCTCAGCCCTTTCTCCACCATGGCTACTCCCTCCATCGGCTCCACCATGGCTCCTTGGCTCCTCCCTCCATCGGCTCCACCCTCCATCGGCTCCTCCCTCCATCAGCTCCTCCCTCCATCGGCTCCTCCCTCCATCAGCTCCTCCCTCCATCGGCTCCTCCCTCCATCGGCTCCACCATGGCTCCTCCCTTCATCGGCTCCTCCCTCCATCGGCTCCACCATGGCTCCTCCATCCATCGGCTCCTGATTGGCTGAGCTGATTGGCTCCTGTGTTCTTTTGTTCTTTTACCCGCCACTCCTTTATTTCTATGGTTACTGTCACTGAGTTAATTTGTTCCAGCTGTGTATGATTAATTATCTTGTTTCTGTTTGCTATTTAAGATGCACCGCTTAAGTCTTTATCCAATCTCTGTTGCGTTTGTGTCTTCCCTGCCTGTCAGCTTGTTCCAGAGTATTATTATACAAGTTTGAGTTTGTATATTTAAT
>NW_026606595.1:482500-490000 GCF_029890125.1 Rhinichthys klamathensis goyatoka
CCAAGGTATGAAGCGGATCGCTGAGATGCGGGATCTGCAGGTCTGTGAGTCTGAAGCTCTTCTGTGTGTGTGTGTGTGTGTGTGTGTGTGTGTGTGCAGACTTCAGTGCTGCACATGTGTTCGCTGTTCCACGCCTTCATGTTCGCCCAGCTGTGGACCATCTACTGCGAGCAGGCGGCCGTCCCGTCCAGCCAGAACCAGAACCAGAACGAGTTCTGCTCGGGGGCCATCCTGACGGGCCTGGAGTTCTGGAGCCGCGTGACTCCCAGCATCCTCCAGCTCATGGCACACAACAGAGTGGTACGATTCTCTCACACACACACCGTCTGTACAATGGGCTTGATACGACACTATTACATATAACATTACTCCTATTTGTAATTAATTCTAGACTGCATGCTAATGAGCAAAGACAATCAGTCATGACCAGGGTTTGAAATTAACACTCGCCAAATGCGGGTATAATCAACGGTGGCGGGAAACGCTGTCAAATCACGGGCCAATTTAGCATGGTATTATATTTACTCACTTTGCTGGGGAAGTTCGTGTAAGTCTAATCTGTGCAGATTTAGCACAAATACTCGTGAGACATCATGATATATGAAATACAGCTTATTGCACAGAATCTGCTCCTATCTGGCGTTCTTGAACACACACGTCACTACGCAACAGATAACGGCTCGCTCGTTCATTGTTTTCTTTTTTGGCTAGTAGAAGTTCTGAATGGCTGGTAACTTACAAATGTAGTAGCCAAACTGGCCAGTGAGTGAAAAAGTTAATTTCAAACCCTGATCATGACCCATCGTAACTGACAGAAGTGTGACACAGCAGGTGTTGGTGTGTGTTTCAGATGGTAGAGATGGTGTGTTTGCATGTCATCAGTCTAATGGAGGCCTTGCAGGAGTGCAACTCAACCATCTTTGTTAAAGTAAGAGGGATTTATTACCACACATGCTCAAACTGATTGGGTCTGTAGTGCTTGAAACCGTATTTGCACTTCTACATTATGCAGTCTGAGGTGCTTATTATATTTAACGTCTTATTCGTTCTGTTTAGCTGATTCCCATGTGGCTGCCAATGATCCAGTCCAATTTAAATGTAAGTGTTCATCATATTGATTATCAATTCAGGCAGTGATTCTTGCTTTCTTTCTAGAGTAAACTTTCAGAATCTCCCTGTTAGGGTGTCTCACACTGAACCGAGCCGAGAGCGTTACGACAGTAAAGTCTGGTTCGTTGCGACAACAAACATCTTACATTACTATTTGGACAGTACACTTTTCAATTAATTTAATGTAATCGAGTATTTTCAGATTTATAACGGGTCTGATTCTCAACTAATTGATGAACAGGAATTGTAGTTTGCGAGTAAAAGCTGCAAACTCCTGCCTCAACGTCAGCTGCCTCCGTAATAATCTCCTGATACACAATCAAGTGAACATCACTGCGCGGCATAAACAATAAATCTATTAGGTAGTCTATTGGCAGAAGCGCTTTTCTTCAAAACAAAAGGTTGCATGGTGAATGACGGTCGCTGAACGTTGAGTGTGATGTGAGTGCAGGCCATAGACTGTACAAAAAATGGACGACACCCCTTCACACTCTTCCATTGGTGAAAAGTGGAGCCGCCAAAGTCCTAATATAGCACTGACATCTGGCGCTGATTTGGGGCAGTAGTGAACGTGAGGTGGTCCCGCCCACACACACACACACACACACACACACTCCCGCAGAAACCGTTAGTAGAGTTTATGCAGTACAACTCATTATGTCGGTGTGAAATAAACAGTAATGGACATTTAGAAATTAAAACTGAAGCTCCAATCTCCTCCCGAAAATCCCTAAAAAAGTCTGTTGGTGCCTCAGTGACTTCGTTTAGAGAAGCTGTCAATCACAGCTGTCAATCATGATGTCACACTTCCATTTTTATAGCATCAAATAACTAAATAAGAACAAACTTATTTTAAAAAACAAACACTTAAACTTACATCAGCGCGATAAAAAATACCTAAAATGACAGTAAACATCTTTGGAAAAAAATTATTTGAAGTGTAATATGATTGTTTAGTTTCCAGCCACCGGGGCGCGATCGAGACTCTGGGTTTATGAGCTATACTGGGACCAGCCACCGGGGGGCGATCGAGACTCTGGGATTATGACCTATACTGGGACCAGCCACCGGGGGGCGATCGATACTCTGGGTTTATGACCTATACTGGGACCAGCCACCGGGGGGCGATCGAGACTCTGGGTTTATGAGCTATACTGGGACCAGCCACCGGGGGGGATCGAGACTCTGGGTTTATGAGCTATACTGGAACGAGCCACCGGGGGGGATCGAGACTCTGGGCTTATGAGCTATACTGGAACGAGCCACCGGGGGGGATCGAGACTCTGGGTTTATGAGCTATACTGGAACGAGCCACCGGGGGGATCGAGACTCTGGGTTTATGAGCTATACTGGGACCAGCCACCGGGGGGCGATCGAGACTCTGGGTTTATGAGCTATACTGGGATCAGCCACAAGGGGGCGATCGAGACTCTGGGTTTATGAGCTATACTGGGACCAGCCCCTGGGGGGCGATCGAGACTCTGGGTTTATGAGCTATACTGGAACCAGCCACAAGGGGGCGATCGAGACTCTGGGTTTATGAGCTTTACTGGGACCAGCCCCTGGGGGGCGATCGAGACTCTGGGTTTATGAGCTATACTGGGACCAGCCACAAGAGGGCGATCGAGACTGTGGGTTTATGAGCTTTACTGGGACCAGCCACCGGGGGGGGGGCGACCGAGACTCTGGGTTTATGAGTTATACTGGGACCAGCCCCTGGGGGGCGATCGAGACTCTGGGTTTATGAGCTATACTGGGACCAGCCACCGGGGGGCGATCGAGACTCTGGGTTTATGAGCTATACTGGGACCAGCCCCTGGGGGGCGATCGAGACTCTGGGTTTATGAGCTATACTGAGACCAGCCACAAGGGGGTGATCGAGACTCTGGGTTTATGAGCTATACTGGGACCAGCCACAAGGGGGCGATCGAGACTCTGGGTTTATGAGCTATACTGGGACCAGCCACAAGGGGGCGATCGAGACTCTGGGTTTATGAGCTATACTGGGACCAGCCCCTGGGGGGCAATCGAGACTCTGGGTTTATGAGCTATACTGGGACCAGCCACAAGGGGGCGATCGAGACTCTGGGTTTATGAGCATTACTGGGACCAGCCACCGGGGGGGGCGACCGAGACTCTGGGTTTATGAGCTATACTGGGACCAGCCACCGGGGGGCGATCGAGACTCTGGGTTTATGAGCTATACTGGGACCAGCCACCGGGGGGATCGAGACTCTGGGTTTATGAGCTATACTGGGACCAGCCACCGGGGGGCGACCGAGACTCTGGGTTTTAGAGCTATACTGGGACCAGCCGCCGGGGGCGATCAAGACTCTGGGTTTATGAGCTATACTGGGACCAGCCACCGGGGGGCGATCGAGACTCTGGGTTTATGAGCTATACTGGGACCAGCCACCGGGGGGATCGAGACTCTGGGTTTATGAACTATATTGGGACCAGCCCCTGGGGGGCGATCGAGACTCTGGGTTTTAGAGCTATACTGGGACCAGCCACCGGGGGGCGATCGAGACTCTTTGGCTTCACTATTTAGGACTTATGCGGCACACTTGGTGTGACAATCGCTCCAGGGCTCTAGTGTGAGCACACCCTGAAGGTGATGATACACAGGGCAACTTTTTTGAACGATGTTGCTCGGGCACTTTCCCAATGAGAATGGGCAACAAATTTTTATCTGGATACTTTAGATCGGTCATGGGCCCTGTGTCTCTCCTAGTTGTCCGTTAACGGCAACATTGCTCAAAAAGTTGGCCTGTGTATCATCACCTTTAGACACTAACCTCTCCGTGTGTCTACAGCATCTGTCCGCGGGTCTCCAGCTGCGCCTGCAAGCCATTCAGAACCGGGTGAACCACCAGTGTCTCCAGAACCCCGGACCCGGATCCTTTCCTCTCGCTCTGCGCAAGTGGCTTCAGTGCACGCAGTTTAAAATGGCCCAGGTGGAGATCCAGTCGTCTGAGGCGGCGTCCCAGTTTTACCCCATGTGACCTTTTTTGTGTTTCATCATGAGCTTCAGCTCAACGTTCACTGAGCGCAGTGGTCTTCCGGGTGTGTGTGTGACTGCATACTGCTCTTCATCATGTGTGTGTGACTGCATACTGCTCTTTGTCAGATGCATTACAGAAATCATGTATAGAAGAATGTTAGTCTGTGACAACCAGGAAGAGTTTTTCGCATTATCAATAGTATGCATATTTCAAACCAAAATAAACAATTCAAGAGTTTTTTAAAAACATTACCTTGAATTTTGTCTTTGTGTTAAACTAAAACAAGTATTCTTTTACTTGATCAAATGTTTCAAATAGTTTGTGATGAGAAAATAAATCTGAAGCATTCAAAACTGGCTAAACATATTTAAATGTCAGATATACTAGTATCACGTGTGCGACTAATGTAAGTAAAGTTCACAAGCGTAATTTCAGGAGGAGTGAACCGTGAACCCATCCGATCTGTCAGTTAACTGTGGGATCATATAAGCAGACGCTCACCTTGCTCTGGCATCAGATGTGCTGGCGTCCCTCCACCTCCCCAACTCCACCAATATAATTCAGGCATCTTACACCAGACTCCTCATCCAAGCATTAGTAGTGCAGTATATCTGAGCTCCAGTTGAAGCTGCTTCCTCGAGACCCTCCTCTGCCAAATACACTAAACCTTATTAGCTTAAAGATTATATTTGCAAACGCACTAGTGAATGAGAATATGGACTCTTTCTCATTCTTGATGGCTGAAAACACTGAAAACTGTGGATGCAGGACGCCAGACCAAAAAAACAAAAGTGTGTCGGGAGTGTTTTTCGAGTGTGTCGGGAGTCTGTGTCTGGAGTGTGTCTGGAGTGTGTCTGGAGTGTGTCGGGAGTGTGTCGGGAGTCTGTGTCTGCAGTGTGTCTGGTGTGTGTCAGGAGTCTGAGTCTGGAGTGTATTTCGAGTGTGTCGAGAGTGTGTCGTGAGTCTGTGTCGTCGGGAGTCTGTGTCGTCGGGAGTCTGTGTCGGGAGTCTGTGTCGTCGGGAGTCTGTGTCGTCGGGAGTCTGTGTCGTCGGGAGTCTGTGTCGTCGGGAGTCTGTGTCGTCGGGAGTCTGTGTCGTCGGGAGTCTGTGTCGGGAGTCTGTGTCGGGAGTCTGTGTCTGGAGTGTGTCGGGAGTCTGTGAGTGTGTCTGGAGTGTGTCAGGAGTCTGTGAGTGTGTCGGGAGTGTGTCAGGAGTCTGAGTCTGGAGTGTTTTTCGAGTGTGTCGGGAGTCTGTGTCGGGAGTCTGTGTCGGGAGTCTGTGTCGGGAGTCTGTGTCGGGAGTCTGTGTCGGGAGTCTGTGTCGGGAGTCTGTGTCGGGAGTCTGTGTCGGGAGTCTGTGAGTGTGTCGGGAGTGTGTCAGGAGTCTGAGTCTGGAGTGTTTTTCGAGTGTGTCGGGAGTCTGTGTCGGGAGTCTGTGTCTGCAGTGTGTCTGGTGTGTGTCAGGAGTCTGAGTCTGGAGTGTATTTCGAGTGTGTCGAGAGTGTGTCGTGAGTCTGTGTCGTCGGGAGTCTGTGTCGTCGGGAGTCTGTGTCGTCGGGAGTCTGTGTCGTCGGGAGTCTGTGTCGTCGGGAGTCTGTGTCGTCGGGAGTCTGTGTCGTCGGGAGTCTGTGTCGTCGGGAGTCTGTGTCGGGAGTCTGTGTCGGGAGTCTGTGTCTGGAGTGTGTCGGGAGTCTGTGAGTGTGTCTGGAGTGTGTCGGGAGTCTGTGAGTGTGTCGGGAGTGTGTCAGGAGTCTGAGTCTGGAGTGTTTTTCGAGTGTGTCGGGAGTCTGTGTCGGGAGTCTGTGAGTGTGTCGGGAGTGTGTCAGGAGTCTGAGTCTGGAGTGTTTTTCGAGTGTGTCGGGAGTCTGTGTCGGGAGTCTGTGTCGGGAGTCTGTGTCGGGAGTCTGTGTCGGGAGTCTGTGTCGGGAGTCTGTGTCGGGAGTCTGTGTCGGGAGTCTGTGTCGGGAGTCTGTGTCGGGAGTCTGTGTCGGGAGTCTGTGTCGGGAGTCTGTGTCGGGAGTCTGTGTCGGGAGTCTGTGTCGGGAGTCTGTGTCGGGAGTCTGTGTCGGGAGTCTGTGTCGGGAGTCTGTGTCGGGAGTCTGTGTCGGGAGTCTGTGTCGGGAGTCTGTGTCGGGAGTGTGTCTGGAGTGTGTCTGGAGTGTGTCTGGAGTGTGTCGGGAGTGTGTCTGGAGTGTGCCTGGAGTATGTCGGGAGTGTGTGCTGGGAGTGTGTGTCGGGAGTGTGTCGGGAGGCTGCAACATGACAAAATGTGAAGAAACGAAGGGGTTGTTCTGTTCAGCTGTAACGTCTGTTAAAACTAAATCATCCACCCGTCTGAACTTGTGATTTACTCTGACGTGGACATCCACTCCTGACCCGTTCAGATAGTGCTGGATATAGGCTGATTTATGAGTGTGTCATATTCATACAGCGCTTCCCAGCCGTTATCACACACTCGTCACCTGATCTGTCCTGGTTAACTACTTCACTAAAACACTCGTCTTCCTTTTTTTTTGCTTCTAATTCTCTTCTTGAACTTTCTCTCGGATCGGTTTTGCCTCCATTGCTGCTTAAACAAGCGAAACAAACATGTAAGAGAATGTAGTTAATATTTCCATCATTAATGATTTTTCTCCACCTGCAATTAATCATCAGGTTATCTGTTATTATTCATTTGTTATATCTCTCCTTTTTCAGTTTCCCAGATAAAATCAAAAAATCTAAAGCAAATCATCTAAATGAAATGAGCATTAAATAAAATAAAAAAAGTTTCTGTATATTTGAATATTTAAAAGTGAATTCACAGTTAAAGGCTTAATTGCATATGACAACAAATCATTTTTAAACATATTCCCAACATTGGAACCCAAATATGTAAATTGACGTGTAACAATGCTATTCTAGAATGGAAGTTTCGAGAAATTAAATGAGTAAAAAACAGCGTGAGGTCGCTGAGAAGTGCGAGATATGAGCGAGACAGTGAGGAAGCTGAACAGCGGAAACCTGTTGATATCACATATCTGAAACAATGCCAGATATCATTGGGACTGGACTGACCTTAAAATGACTGACACCAGACAACATGATGACTGCTCATAACTGCCACAACTTACTGTTTTTCTTGTGCAAATTCAAAGTTGAAATAGGTTCATTTTAGACCCTAACGTCTATTTTTACAAGCCTTCATTAACCCTTCATTAGTCGATTTATCTAGGAATAGGATTGTTGGATATGGTGTTCAATATTGTAAGTTCTTTAATTTTCCATCAACCATACAGCCTTTCACAGATGACACAAAATTATGTTTTCTAAAAACATATGCAAGCTCTCTCTATGAGTGAATGACACGAAGGCAGATTTTTCTCATTATTTTATACATATAATAC
>NW_026606595.1:495000-580000 GCF_029890125.1 Rhinichthys klamathensis goyatoka
GCCCTGAACCGTGAAGATGTAGAACTGCAGTGTGTTGGCGGTGTGTGAGAGACACGAGATGCCTGTACTCAGCACTCACCAGTAAAGCACAACACACACAGGACAACTTGGAATATTTACCCACAATCCTCTGAAAACTAGCCTACCGTTTGCCTGCGATGCAAAAGATCTTTATGAAGAACAACACCTGCATGTACAGCTTGGATAAGACTTTAGAAATGTATAACAAAATAATCAAAACACAAAAAATGTGCATTGTAATTTCCTTACAATAAAAAAGTTTGACATTTTTTATTATATGCTGTCAATACTTTTATTTGTTTTCATGCTTTTCTTTTAATATTGTGGTGTATAATAATACTTATAATAAAATTTCATCAAAATAATAGCATTTGAACTGTTTAATTTAGACCTTTATGGCTTTGCTAATTCTTTTTCTTTCTTTTTTTATACAAAAAAATAATAAAATAGAAAGAAAAAAAAACTGAGCAAAACACAGTGAACAAGAAAGACGAAAGCGTTCCCATCCCACCCACCCTACACTGGGGTCATGTCACACTAATGAGTCAATGCTACACTGACTACACTACACTATCAAGGGATCGCAGAAGGGGAAACCAAATCTTATCAAACTGATCCAGTTTGTTTAAAGGTGCTCTAAGCGATGTCACGCGTTTTTTGGGCCAAAACTTTTTTTGTCACACAGCAAACATCTCCTCACTATCCGCTGGCTGCCTGTCCCCTGAACACACTGTAAAGAAACGTGATCTCTGCAGACAGCCCAGGCTCCACAAACAGCAACAAAAACAAACTGGGCTTACCCGCACCACGAAACATAACAAACTGTTCCAGCCAATGACCGACAAGAAGGGTTTGGGGGCGGGGTTTGGGGGGTTAGTGTGCGGATGAGGAGGAGGGAGGGTCTAGCTAGCCTCCGTTTTGTTTGACAATAGTTCGAACGTCAACAAGAAGTGACGTCACCCAGGATCGCTTAGAGAACCTTTAACAAAGATTTTTTTGTAATAACTTTACCATTTCATCCAACCACAATTTACCAGTAGGGACTTTGGTGTTCTTCCGATCATTTAGTATTAGTATCCGATCACATACAAATTTCCTCTCGAGGACAAATAAAATAAAATAAAATCATACTACAAACTTCGGTAACGCTTCCTTTTCCAGTCCTGTTACCCATGTACTTACTATGTACTTATTATAGTAATTACAATTACTGGGTAATAACTAGGTACTAACCCTGAACCTACCCCTAACCCATGTACTTACCTTATATTAGCCAGTACTTTCTAGGTAAGTACACTGTAAGTACACGTAACTTAAGCACTGTACTGTAAAAGGAAGCGTTACCGAAACTTCCAGGTAGGTGTGTTGAGGCAGGCAGGAGCTCAACTCTGCAGGACAGTGGCCCTCCAGGACAGAGTTTGGACACTCCTGCATTAACGGGTTCACTAATTCTGGCTTTAAGATTGATCCTTGATCTGGACCTGTCACATGACCCTGGATCTGTCACATGACCCTGGGTCCCCAGAAGCCCACGGGACGACCCGCTGTTCCGGCAGCGCCCGGGCTCCTCAATAATAGATGTGGCAGGTGGTGACACAACACTTCACAGAGTTCATCAATCTTTTATATCACAGCTGTCAGTGTTTGAAGTCTGCTCATGCTGGAATCATGCTTCAAATCCAGTCAGACTTTATTTTCACTTTCATATGTTTTTGTAAATCAAAGAGTTTTAGTAATTTTTGGTCTATTGGGTCATTTCATGTCAACCAGACGTTCCTGTGGAAAAATATATACGAAAGAAATATATAAGAAGGAAGCCATAAATGATGTTTACGGAGTAATTGTCTTAGTCGTGTCATGTTTAGTTTCATTATCTTGTTCTGTTTACTTTCTATGTGCTGGTTTTTGTCTTTGCCCGGGAGTTCTGAGTGTTTTTGATAACTATGGTTCCCTCTTATAGAGCACACTTGTTTCGTTAATGATCATTCCCAGTGTATTTAAGCCACATGTTTCCTCAGATCTATGTTCTGCATTGTTAGTGGTTATTGTGTAGTGTGTTTCATGTTTATCGTCTACTGACTAGACAATAAAAATGCAACATGAAATGGCGATTTGATCAACACGACATGGCATTAAAACTTAAAACTTCTTACCCCAAGCTCTATTTGCAAGATTGTCATGGCAAGCTGGCCTCTTCCCTAACCATGACCATGTCCTTATTCTCCTCTTTCACTTCCTCTTTTTTCAGCGCACATAAAAACCACAATTTTCAAAGTGCGATTCATCTTGCTCTATTTGTTTCCCAGCAGAGAGATCGAGATCCCAGCCAGACTTCAGCCATGCCCGCTACAGAACTTAAGCCAGAGCCCAACACAGACTCGAAGCTCTCCAGAGTATTTGCCAGAGGTCAGTTTCATCCCGGAGCCCGAGCCCATTGTGGAGTCTAGACGGGTGCATGATCTAGCATAGATCTAACCCTGCTTTTAACCCAGGGTTAAAAATTGCAAGTGTGAAAGCCCTAAATGTTTCAACACTTGAGGTGATTAAAAACGCCACTTCGCAGTGCCTCTAATTGCAGCAGTAGAGTTTATTAAACACTAAGTCAAGGGTGAAGATGAAGGCAGAAGGAGCCGGAGCGAGAGAGCCAGGATGTTGGCCCACAGCGGAGATAAGGGAGGGAGAGGCCCTGGTGGAGCCAGGGGGACGACTGACTGAGGTGGAGCTGATGGAGCGGGAGAGTCAGGACGCCGGCCCACAGTGGAGTCAAGGGAGGGAGAGGCCCTGGTAGAGCCAGGGGGACGACTGACTGAGGTGGAGCTGATGGAGCGGGAGAGCCAGGATGTTGTCCCACAGCAGAGATAAGGGAGGGAGAGGCCCTGGTGGACCCAGGGGGACGACTGACTGAGGTGGAGCTGATGGAGCGGGAGAGCCAGGAAGCCGGCCCCCAGTGGACTCAAGGGAGTGAGAGGCCCTGGTGGAGCCAGGGGGACGACTGACTGAGGTGGAGCTGATGGAGCGGGAGAGCCAGAAAGCCGGCCCACAGTGGAGTCAAGGGAGGGAGAGGCCCTGGTGGAGCCAGGGGGACGACTGACTGAGGTGGAGCTGATGGAGCGGGAGAGCCAGGAAGCCGGCCCCCAGTGGACTCAAGGGAGGGAGAGGCCCTGGTGGAGCCAGGGGGACGACTGACTGAGGTGGAGCTGATGGAGCGGGAGAGCCAGGACGCCGGCCCACAGTGGAGTCAAGGGAGGGAGAGGCCATGGTGGAGCCAGGGGGATGACTGACTGAGGTGGAGCTGGTGGAGCAGGAGAGCCAGGCAGAGCTGACACTGAATCCCTTCGTATTCCACCAACAGTCCCACGGGGAAGGACGCCGTGGTCAAACAGTTTGCTGGGCTCTGGCTCCGGGACGATCTGTGACTCGAGCATTGGCTCTGGCTCCTAGTCTACGATGGGCTCTGGTATTACTTCTGATGGGGTGGGCGATCAGTCAAGAATCAGGTTGATGAATCCTCCTAGCCGATGGTGAAGGGGGATCCGCACTGCGATAATACCCAGTCGATAAACTTCCTTAGCATCCCACGAGGACAGTCTCTGGACAGGCATGCTCTCGTTCTCTGTTGAGTCCTGCCTGGAAAAACACACACAGACTGTCATTGTCGTAGTGGACTAGATGGTAGAGATCCAAGAAGACTGAAAAATGGCCAAAAACTCACCACACCTTAAAAACTGTCCATATGAGGTGCGCAGACCAAAAAACTCCAAGGGAAATTATTCAAAAATAGCCTGCACACACCATCAATAAAGGACAACAATCATTTTTGACTTTTAAAGGACAAATATGTTGTGTAATTGTTTATATCCCCTTATATGTTTAACTATGGGCTGTTAGGAAACACAATATTTTGTGATCCAGCATGTTTATTTTTGAATTTTGTTTATTTTGTTAAATTGTTTGTTACATTTTTTCTCCTTTTTTTGTTTAAAATGTATCATCGTTGAATATTTACTTGATTGTGTATTGAGTTTATGTAAAATTCTGTAAATTTTTTTACTTATTTTTAGTTGTTAACATACCCCAGTTTGGACCATGTGATCCATGTAATCATGTGACTTCTTAAGATGGCTGCTGGACTGAGCGTTGGGCTTGTTGGACTTGCATCGGCGCCGCACAGAATGATCGGTCTTTGACATCACAGTACCGCGAGAGCGATAGAGAGCAGACGGCTCGATTCAAGTCCATCAAGCCTATTCTCAACCATTAAGAAAGGTCACATGTGACCGAAACGCTTGCCATTAAAACAGTGGTTTTATCTTCTTTTTCTGTCCTTCACTTCATTGATAGAATGTGCAGGCTTTTTTAATCATTTCCCTTAGAGACTTAAGAAGTCCTGTGAACTCCTGGAGGAAGCGATTCCCCTACGAGAGAACATGGTTTAATCTGTTGCAGCGAGGATGAGAGAAGGCAACATCGCAGCGGTAACATTTATTTAACACTAAATCAAAATAACAAATACTCAGAGTTTCAGGATATTAAACAAAACAAAAGAACAATGTTAGTACATGAGATCAGACAATAAACAGAACAAACACAGGGCTTAAATACACATCAACGTAACATAGAACAGGTGGAACAAATTACTCAAACAATGCAAACATGAAAATCAACCAAAACACTTGCAAAACCCCACTTAAAACAAACACAACAAGCAGTCACTCCGTGTGAACAACAAGAGCGCGTAAGTTGTTTTTTTCTTAATATCCAGTTCTCCTGTTGTTCTGTTTACTATTTGTCAAGTAGGTAGGGCTATTTTCGATTCTTTGCTTATTTATAATTTTAATCTCCACTAAATATCTGTATTTTAATTAGACGCGTTTCTATTTTGAATTTATGCCACGCATCTAAGGGTTGCAGTCTGTATTTTATTGTAGCACTTAAGTAGCGCTGTTCAACAGCTAGTTTCGGTTTGGCCCATTCTCGGGATATTTGCTTTGGCTGTGCTAATTGCAAGGGCGGCCACAGCTGCCCTCACTCAGGCGATTGAAAGCTTTATATCTATGTAGTGTGCACGCTGTCGCGGAAGCGTTCAGCGGAAGCGTTCAGCCTCCTCCTCGTGTGAAGACCGACTCGGGTAAAGACCTGCGACTCTACCTGCGCGACTCCACCGAGCAAGGACACCTGCAAGGCACTTAAGTATCTTCTTCACCCTTTCCTTTTCCACCTTTTTCTTATTTTCTTATTTCTCTTAATCAACATGTGCTTTCAATACATTCCTGTTGTCTCTCGACAACGCTCTCTCATCATGCACAAAAGACAGCGCAATACTGCTAATCTGCGCCCTATTCCCCCATCCTCACACTCACCTCTCACTCTTTCTATGGGTCTATGGAATTGTCAAACAGCAGTCAATAAAGCTGACTTCATTCCAGCCTTTGCATCTCATTCTACTCTTAATATCTTGGGCTTGACAGAGACCTGGATCCGTCCAGAAGACTCAGCAACCCCTGCTGCTCTCTCTAACAACTTCTCTTTCTCTCACACCCTCGCCAGTCGGGGAGGGGTGGGGGTACTGGTCTTCTCATTTCTAACAATTGGAAATACTCAACTCTCTCTTCTCTATGCAATAACTACTCATTTGAATATCATGCTATTACACTTACAACTCCCACTAAGATCCATATTGTAGTCATATATCTCCCCCCAAGTCAATTGGGAAGCTTTGTAGAGGAGCTTGATGTGCTGCTTTCCTCTTTCCCTGAGGATGGCATCCCACTTGTAGTCTTTGGCGACTTCAACATTCATCTAGAGAAGCCGTATGCAACAGACTTCATCTCTCTCCTAGCCTCTTTCGATCTCCAACGGCTTATCACCACAGGTACTCACAAGTCAGGCAACCAACTGGACCTGGTTTACACACGCAACTGCATAACAGACAATATTTTGGTAAAACCTCTCCACGTCTCAGACCATTTCCTCATTACATTCAATCTACAACTCACTACCCATGCACCACCAACTCCCCTACCAGTCACTTTCAGACGAAACCTGCGCTCACTTTCTCCGTCCCATCTTTCCTCTGCTGTGTCATCTTCTCTTCCCTCACCCTCACATTTCTCATCTCTGGATGTGAATACTGCAACGGATACTTTATGCTCCATTCTAACCTCTTCTTTAGACAATATCTGCCCTCTCTCCTCCAGGCCAGCACGCGCTACTCCCTCCAACCCCTGGTTATCTGAGGTTCTTCGTGAACACCGGACCAAGCTCAGGGCAGCGGAGAGGAAATGGCGCAAATCAAAAGACACATCTGACCTCAGTATGTATCAATCTCTGCTCTCTGCCTTTTCTGCTGATGTTCACACCGTAAAATCTTCATATTTCCACAACAAGATCAACAGCGCCTCTAACAAACGTTCACTGTTCAAGACATTCAACTCTCTCCTCTGTCCACCGCCACCCACCTCCTCGCTAACTGCTGATGATTTTGCTAACTTCTTCACTAACAAAACGACAACTATCAGCAGTCAGTTCTCAGTTTCACACACACAGGAACCCAGACTAACCTCTCCCACAGCCAACAACCTTCTCTCCTCCTTCACTCCACTAACCAAGTATGAAATATCTAAACCTCTCCTCTCTAGTCATCCTACCCCATCCCCTCACACCTTCTACAAGCAATCTCTCCCACACTTCTTCCAGCTCTCACACACATCATCAACTCATCCCTCCACACTGGCATTTTCCCTACAGCATTCAAGCAGGCTCGGGTAACTCCACTGCTTAAAATACCAACGTTAAACACATCACTTTTAGTGAATTACAGACCTGTCTCTCTCCTACCATTTCATTGCGAAAACACTTGAACGAGTTGCTTTCGACCAAGTTTCATCTTTCCTGTCTCTGAACAACCAGCTGGATGTCAACCAATCTGGCTTCAAGAAAGGGCATTCGACCGAGACTGCATTGCTGTCGGTCACCGAAGCCCTGCGGATCGCAAAAGCTGCTTCCAAATCATCAGTTCTCATCCTCCTGGATCTTTCTGCTGCCTTCGACACTGTGAACCATCAGATCCTTCTGTCCACCCTCTCATCACTGGGCATCACAGGTACTCCTCTCCACTGGTTTGAGTCCTATCTCACAGGTAGGTCCTTCAGGGTCACATGGAGAGGTGAGGTATCTAAAGCACATCAACTGACCACAGGGGTTCCCCAGGGTTCAGTTCTTGGACCGCTCCTCTTCTCCATTTACACCACATCACTGGGACCCATCATACAGGCACATGGTTTCTCTTACCATTGCTATGCTGATGACACCCAGCTCTACCTCTCATTTCAACCAGATGATCCCACAGTAGCTGTACGGATCTCAAGCTGTCTGGCGGACATCTCGGCATGGATGAAGGAACATCACCTGCAGCTCAACCTGGCAAAGACTGAGCTTCTCGTCCTCCCTGCTAATCCGTCTCTACAGCACGACTTCACTATCCAGCTAGATTCTTCCTCAATCACCCCATCAAGGTCAGTCAGAAATCTTGGAGTAATCTTTAATGATCAGCTGACCTTCACAGACCACATCACAAAGACAGCTCGATCATGCAGGTTTGCTATGCACAACATCAGGAAGATCAGGCCTTTCCTAACTGAGCATGCAACACAACTTCTCGTCCAGGCCCTGGTCATTTCTAGGCTTGATTACTGCAATGCTCTTCTGGGTGGACTTCCATCATGTGCAACTAAACCTCTACAAATGATCCAGAATGCTGCAGCTCGTCTGGTCTTCAACGAGCCCAAAAGGGCCCACGTCACTCCTCTGTTCATCTCTCTGCACTGGCTACCACTCGCTGCTCGCATCAAGTTCAAGGCTTTGACACTTGCTTACAGATTGACCACAGGCTCAGCTCCCTCCTACTTCCACTCACTACTACAAGTCTACATCCCTACCAGAAGCCTACGATCACTCAATGAGCGACGGCTCGTGGTGCCATCACAGAGAGCCTCAAAATCACTCTCCAGAACATTCTCATTCACGGTACCATGCTGGTGGAATGATCTGCCCACCCTCATCCGGAATGCAGAATCCCTGACAGCATTCAAAAGACAACTGAAAACTCATCTCTTCCGTGAGCACTTAACGTAAAAAAAAAAAAAAAAAAATTCCTTTTCCTTTAAACCTTGCTTATCTGGCTTATGCTACTCCGAGCAATGTCTGAACTTTGTATTTTGAGCACTTCTTGCGTTGTTTTTGTCTACTCACGATGACTCGCTTGGTTTAGTCCTCAGTTGTAAGTCGCTTTGGATAAAAGCGTCTGCTAAATGACTAAATGTGAAATGTAAATGTAAACAAACACACAACACTCGTTATAGATTATGCTTCACATTTTTGTAAAACTGGAAAAACTGGAAGATAGTGTCCTCACTCTCTGAGAGAACAAAGCAAATTAACATTTGAACTCCCCCTCGTGATAAAAATTTTCCTTCTCATCCCACATGGGAAAATCACCCAAACTCACTCAAGAATCTAAATGGTTTAATTTGAAAGATTATCATCGATCAAGCTTTGTAAATGGCGCTGCGCTGCGGGCGACATGGAGGAGGGCTCCTGCTGCAGATTGTTTGTTTACTCGTAATATTCGTTATGTCTCCGTTTATGTTCCCGTATTACGTCGGTGTCCAAGGGGCACACTGTGCAAGATATACGCTGACAGTGACTCGTGCTCTAAATTGTTTACTCTATATATGCGACATGAGACAGAGGGGAATGGAGCGGATAGCATTGGCGTGGCTAATTCTGTCTGGCCAGTTCATGCAGTGTTTTTCGGATGGGATTATCAACCAGCTAACGTACAGCGGATCCGAGCTGCTGGCACTGCGAGACGGCGGAGTTCTACCATCGGCAGGACTATTCAACGACGTGCCCAGGGAGCTATATCGGCATCACGGCGAAGGTCATCGTCGCGATAGGAAGGCGAGGAAGAGGGGTAAGAGAGGCGGCTTGAGACAGCGCACTCGAAGGGCTAGTAAGTTACCGTTGCCTCAGAGAAATAAGCTGGATGAACTGCGTTTACTGGCCAGGGGTTGCTATGAATACCGTGAGTCAGGCCTAATGATTTTCACTGAGACTTGGTTTAGTAAAGATGTACCAGACAATTTTGTACAGGTAGACGGGTTTTCTCATGTACGCCTGGACAGAGACGCAAATTCGGGCAAAGTAGGGGGAGGTGGAGTATGCATTTATATCAAAGACAGCTGGTGCTCAAACTTTGCAGTAAGAGACACTATATGCAACCCGGACTTGGAGCTATTGTGTGTTACTTTACATACACACTACCTGCCAAGAGAATTCAGCAACATTTTTGTGTGCGCTGTCTATGTCCCACCAAGTGGGAATGCCAACAGGGCAGCAAACCAAATTTCGGACTGTGTCCATCGTCACTTACAGAATAAACCGGACGCCCCAATACTGATATTAGGGGATTTTAACCACAGCAGCCTGAACAAGAGTCTACCTGGTTTCTACCAATATGTGAAATGCAATACCAGGAAAAATAACATTCTTGACAAGTGCTATGGTAATGTCAGGGATGCTTATACAGCCAGAGCCAAACCTCCCCTAGCCAACTCTGACCATAATGCAATTCATCTGCTACCTACATATCAGTCAGTCTTCAAGTCCAGCAAACCAGAAATTCGAACTGTAAAGGTGTGGTCGGACGATGAAATTGAGGAACTGAAAGGATGTTTCCTCTCGACAGACTGGGACGTCTTTCTCAAGGAAGCGGACATTGACAGGGCTACGGAATCCACAACTGCCTACATCTCCTTTTGTGTTGACTCCATCATTCCACAGAAAACTGTTAAGATATATCCGAACAATAAACCTTACATAACAAAAGAGATCAAGGAGTGTGTTAAGTGGAAAAAGTCTGCTTTTAAACTTAGTGATAAAGATGGAGTCAAAACAGCTCAAAAAGAGCTAAATAAATATATGAGAGCAGCTAGGCTGCAACACAAGGAGCGGGCAAAACAGAATTTGTCCATGTTCAACTCCAAGAAACTGTGGGACTCAATTAGAGAAATGACAAACATGGAGGCTAAAAGGAAGCCCCTGGTTGCTCAGGATGAGAGTTTAAAAGCAAATGCACTGAACAAATTTTATATGCGTTTTGAATCTGATAAAAATAGGGACTGCTGTGATGTTTTAGATAATGTAAACTGTAATGTGAAGTACAGGATTTTTATAGATCCACATGCGGTAACCAAGGTTTTTAAATCAATGTACTTGAAAAAAGCGACGGGGCCAGATAATATGTCCACTTTTCTCTTAAAGACATTTGCAGAGGAATTGTCTCCGGTATGGCACCAGTTGTTCCAACTTTCTATTGATACACATGTTGTACCTGAGATTTGGAAAGAGTCCGCTATAATTCCAGTCCCAAAAAAGGCATGTCCTCAGGAGGACAACGATTATAGACCAGCTGCATTAACTTCCAATGTCTTCAAGGGCCTGGATCGACTTATGGTAAATGTTCTTCGCTCGGAGGTGGAGCCAGTATTAGACAAATATCAGTTTGCATATACAAAGAATCGAAGTACAAGTGATGCCATATCAACTATAATGCACCTTATACTGAAGCACCTTGAAACCCCAGGGGCATATGCTAGACTGCTCCTTATTGATTTTAGCTCTGCTTTTAATACAATTCAGCCACATATTCTCATAAGAAAATTAGCCCTTCTGAATGTAAATCCATTTTTAATCAAGTGGTACCACTCATTCCTTACTAAGAGGCCACAGCAGGTGAAGTTTAATTCCTCCTTATCAAACATAAAAATATGTAGTACGGGTGCCCCTCAGGGATGTGTCAGTTCACCATTTCTGTTTATTCTGTATACAAATGACTGTGTTAGTTCTGAGCCTAATCAATATGTGGTGAAGTTTTATGATGATACAGCTGTTCTTAGTCTGCTCACTAAGAACTCTGATTCATCCATTCACAGAGATGCTGTGGACAGGTTTGTGGACTGGTGCGACAATCATAAACTACAGATTAACACCTGTAAGACCGTAGAAATGGTCTTTGATCCCAAATCAATTGCTGACCGAAGCCCTGTGACCATACATGGCAATAACATTAATCAGCAAAATTCATGCAAGTACTTAGGCATTCACATTGACAGTGACTTGAGCTGGCAGACACAGGCAGCCAATGTCTGCGTTAGAATCCACCAGCGCCTCCACTTTTTACGCAGACTGCGGTTGTTTGGTGTCAGTAAAAACATAATGTTAATATTCTATAGGGCAGCAATAGAGTCCATTTTAAGGTATGGTATCACCAGTTGGTTTGGTAATTTGAGTGTCAAACTTAAATCGCAGATTCTCAACCTGGTCAGAGTAGCGGGCAGGATTATGGGGATTATTATGGGTTATTAATGTAGGATTAATGTTAACGCTACCTCCGGTTGAGTGGCCTGACTTCTACACCTACCTGATAGAGAAACGGAGGGCATATAAATCTTTAAATGCCTATAACTATGTGCTGAATGGCATGTACAAGTTGTGTGGTACGATCCGCAGTTCTGCCTAGCCAGCGCCATGAAGACGACAATGTAAAGAGGGACATTACGGTGCAATTTTAATGAGGTGAATATTTTCTAGAAATAAAAAATTGCAGATAAAGCATATGAATGTTTCATTGATTCTTGCACCCAACAACACAACAAGATGACATTTAATAATAAGAAGAATAATTTAAGATCCTTATTTTGTAGCCGTATCTGTGCTGGTTTGTATTTGCCGCCTCCAGTTTTCCCTTTGTTCTGCCACCAGCTAGCGCCGTGACGCAACTGTGACATCGGCTGGAAATTGGTCTATAGAACTGCCACTTTCTGTCACCAGGCAGGCTCCGCCCACAAAACACATCATCACTGCAGATGAGCCGCGGCTGTTCATGAAGCCAGTCTTTAGTTTGTACGGGTAAGTTTGAGGTTAGTTGAGCAAATCTAAGAAGAAAGACCCAAGGTCTAGCCAGGACCAAGGAACAGGACCGTAGCACAGAAAGTTTTAAATTATCTTTATTACAAAATGACTAACGTTTCAACGCCCATGCGTCTTCTTCAGAGTCAAACAATCAATGGCAAAGACCTACAAGAACTTTGAGCAAACTCTGTTTTTGAGGCTCAAGAAGTTGGTTTGGTTTTTAGCGATTTCGTCGTCATGGTGGCGGTTAGAGATCAAAACTGGACCAATCAGCTGTGAGTAAAGTGACATGTATCTGATGCAATAAAGCCACGCCCCCTGTATAACTCACTCCAAATTAAAGCAGTTTATAGTAAAAAAAAAAAATCATATAATTCATATATGTATTCATATAATTATTATATTCATTGGCAATTAATATTAAACTTTGCATTTAAATTAAAGGTGCAGTGTGTGATTTTTAGCGACATCTAGCAGTTCGGATGCGAGTTGCACTAATAGCTCCGCCCACTGCTCACCCCTCCCTTTCGAAGAAGCTACGGTGGCTCAAACGGGACAAACATATCGTCGTCTGAGACAGCAGAGAATAGGCAGAGTAAGCCAGTGTGTAACACTGTCACTGTTTCTGTACCACAGTCCATTATAAACCACATCATGGATAAAGTTTACAAAGCCATAGTCAGGTGAGGATCAAGGGTCTTAATATATAATATAATAATAGTAATCAGCTGATTGTCTCACGAGCGTAACCAGCACATTCTCTCCACATAGCAAACCCATAATACAGCGAGGGAGAAGAACCACATGAAACTATGCAACTATAAATGTTTTCTAACAGGGTAGTAAAAGTTTAGCTGGCTAATATGCGCTGTTACTGTGGCTGAGCTGGTTAAAGCATTAAGCCTTGTTTAAACCTGACGCGTCCGCATGAGCTCAAAGGTGCGCGCGGCAGAAAGGACGTGATTGTAACAGCGCGCGCGCCTCCGCATCCCCTAGACACCATTTACAATAGGCTTTTCATCTCTGATTTTGAAAACTCTTCGCGATCGACTTAAAATGCTTCCAAGATGGACTTGTCGACCGCGATCGACGGGTTGGTGATTCCTGTAACTGTTTTACGGTCAATGACAAGAGTACTAATCAGCTGTCTCACGAACGTAACCAGCACATTTATCCCTACATGGCAAAGCCATAACACAGTGAGGGAGAAGAACTAAGTTACATGAAACAGTCCAACTACATATTTTACACCACTGACAAGGGAAAAGTCACTACTCACGGTGTTTATGGCTAGCTTCTAGCTTTCTGCGGCTTCTCTTTCAAGGTAGTGACGAAACGCGCTCTGTAGCGCTGTGTGTTCGCTGTGTGTTCGCGTTCGGCTACGGTAGAAACATGACGTCACATGTCGACCTTCATAGAAGGGGGTGCCCGCGGTTATGTAGATATAAATGCCTCATTCTAAGGTAATAAAAACATTACGGTTTATTAAAGTCCCCGTGAACCGGAAGTTGCAAACGACTTTTCTCCAGTGTTGTGACGTATTTACGAGAGAAACGGAATACTAAATGAGGCAAAAATAGTGGGCGTGGCTTTTTTTCCAACTCGCACCTGATTGGATCTAGAAAAGTAGGTGTTGTCATTCAGCCTGTCTGCTGTCAGTTGGAGGGGCGTGGTTACGGATGTTAAGCAGACAACCGTGAAACCTACGTCATCAGGGAAGGTCCTCCAACGCAGAGGGGAGGGGAAATTTCAGATTTTGATTAAAGATTACGAAGCCAAAAAATATTTTTGTGTGGATTGACTTGCATGGATGAATTGTTCACCACAAAACGATCAATTTAGACAAACAAAGTAAGTATGGTCAATTTTGAATTCATGGGGACTTTAAGTAAGTTCTTTATACACCACTGAACACATAGTTATGGATGTCATATTGCATTTCTGTTAATAGATACTCAAAAATTTTACACATTGCACCTTTAATATAAATATATAAATAGAAGCTTTAATATATAAACCAATTAAGCTTGCTTGTTTTCTTATATATATATATATATATATATATATATATATAGCCGCTCTGGAGAAAACCGTGATGTCATCGTCCAGCTCAGTTCTGTTCTCATATAATGCTGTCAATGCAGGAGATCAATAATATTGTTGAATGTCCACAACTAAGCAGCCAAAAGCCAAAGTCGACAGTGGAACCGAAACTCCATCAGAGCAGAATGGAGAAAACCCCTGTGAGAACCCAGACCCAGTCGCTCAGTTCTCCTCTGGCCAACGAGCCAACAGTGTATGTTATGATTCTTTGTAAACCTATATAAATGAATATTTAAATTCAGTCAGATACTTTCTTTCAGCTGCTTCTCAAACTCTGGCTGCAGCAGCAGTGTTCATTCCTGGGATGTAAATGCATTTAATTTCATGATATTTTTTCATTATGATCTTAATCTTCAGAAGAGACGTGAATAGCGCCGTCTCTCGCAGGAAGTTATCCATACTGACGCTCTCCGTGCTCCGTGTGATTGGCTGTTTGCCGCACATGTGACGCTTTCAGCTGCCCGTGCTTCAGAGTTCATCACACACTCTGGATTAAACCCGAGTTGACAGAGCGTTTACACCGAGCGCTGCGAGACCGCTGAACCTCATCTAAACCATACCTGTCAACACTCCCGTTTTTCCCGGGTTTCTCCCGTTTTTTAGCCCTATCTCCCGGACCCCTCCCGGTTTGTTATTTCTCCCGGGAAAGTCCCGTAATTTGCATTGCCCAAACTCCTTCATGAATAATCGGACCAATATGTTTGTCTAATGTTGATAAGTTGCCAGAAATGCTAAATATTCACACAATCCACACACAATTTCAACCCGTTTGTCACCTATAACCCAGTTGCGCAGTCGCGGAAAGTTTAACCCGAAAGCGAGCCGATAGACATGGTGGAGGCTTTGTCTTACCTCTTTAACGGTCTCCGCACAAATCTCCCGGATTTTGAAAACCAAATGTTGACAGGTATGATCTAAACCAGGTTGGATTTGTTTGGTTTGTCGTCTCTAAACCCACTACGATTTTGCTCAATAGCTTCACGCAGCAGGCCTCAGATGTTTGGTGGTTATGAGCATATTAGTGTGCATGTAAACATCTAAATACAAAACAACAATGTTTAACCACGCAATCTAAGTTCTGAGAAGAGCAATGTTCAGCACAATACACATACCTCTTTATGGCCTTGTAGAAGATGAAGACAGTCAGGAACAGGAAGACAGTTAAAGCGCTCCCTGTCGACCCGATCACGATGATGTCCGTCCACCAGGAGCTCAACAGAGGAGCAGGAGCCTCCGGAGCTGAAACACACACAGAAAACAGCAGTGTGTGTGCATCATTCACTGCGCTACCTTAAGGTATTTATTCTGGCACACGTAATGTATTTTACTTCAAAAACACAAGTTGAAAATATTTATCTATTAAATCTTGATCTAACTTTGAAGACGGTTCTTTTGTGAGTAAAAAGCTGAAGACAAATGGCAAAATGCTCCAGTTTGTAATGCAGATGAACTCAGAGATTATTTGTGTTTAGTGTCCATTAAACAATATGCAGAACCGATAATTATTTAATGTTTAACTTTTGTTTTCATTCGATTTCATCATATCACAACAATAGCTATTTCGATTACAATTCCGATTCTTATCGATTCCAATATGGTAAGAAAAGTCAAACATAGATGAACATGTTTATTCTGTCTTTTCGCAAAACATTCTGCAACTGAATACCATGAACAAAAATCAAAAATCAAAAAAATAACTATTAAACTAGACTAACTCGCTTCATGCATTATTAAAGACATACAATAAGTAATACAATAAGAACCAATAAGCAAATTAGCAAAAGCACAAATAAATACAACTGAACAAAGTTCAGAAATTGAAATCAAGCGTAAAATAACCCTGCTTAGTTCTCTGTTTATAAATAAGATTAATCCTTATTAAAGTTACAAAAGTTATTCAGTCAAGATCAGTGAGTGATTTTCTCTTTTTCTTTTGTAGTTGATTAACAGTAAAGACAGACAGCCACAGGTTTATTATTAGGCTGCTGTCCCTTTAAGATTAATGCACTGATCCAATATACTCATACACATGTGTTTTCTCTCTCAACTGTTTACGTTCACTTAAACATAACAGACTGTTTACATGGGTATTTTGACATAATTGTGTGTGTATTTGTCTGTTCAAGCACAATAAGACGCGTAAGAGAACTCATTTCAGTACTCGTGCACAACATGAGCTCTGGATGTGACCAGCACAGAACACATCGCGAGTGCCCAACTGAGTTCTCTCTCGCATATTCTTGTGCTTGAATGGTTTAAAACCACATTAAAATGCGCACACAGGAATTGATAATCGGAATAGAAATGTTCATTTTATAACAAATATCCGGTTACTGACCAGAACAGTATCTGATTCCAGAACTGGAATCGATTTTAAATTCCCAACCGTTAAGTTTATAACAACAACGGCAGCAGCAGAAACAATATTAACTATAGGTTACAGTTTAAAAACTATTACACTATAAGAAAATTAACAACTACAGTTTAAAAAAAGGCTGCAAAAAGGTAAGACTGTAACGGTCTGTTCCTTCTCTTATGTTGTGTTCCTTTGTTCCGTATGTATCATTTGTTGCCATGGTTTTTGATTAGTTATTCGCCTGTGTCCTGTTAATTATAGTTTCATTTATTTAAGCCTGTGTCTCCAGTTCATTTTGAATATTGAAGGTTAGTTTGTGTTTCTCTTGTGTAGTTCTCCAGTGTCAGAGTGTTTTGTGTTACTGCTGCAAACAGATCCTCTATTTGCGTCATTGTAGAACCAACCTGTGACAAAAAACATCTGTAGTGTATTGAGTGTTGGACGGAAACCCAACAATAAGCATTAGTTGGCATATAGAGATTAACTTTGGTTAAAGATTTGGTTGGACATTCTTGTCTCTAATATCTGAGGAAAAGCAGAAATAAGAAAAGCCCACTGACTCTTTTGTTTTACGAGAAATAATTATACAAACACAACAACTATAGAGCAACAAAATAAGGTAAGTAACTAATAAAACGGTAAATGCATTACATTAGAGACCATTTCCAGAGTCACAATTTTTATTGTGTAATAATTAGTGCTGTCAAACTATAAAAATATTTAATCGCGATTAATCGCATTAATGTCGTAGTTAACTCGCGATTAATCGCAATTAATTGCACATTTTTATCTATTCTAAATGTCTCTTGATTTCTTTTTGTCCCATTATTTTTTCTCATTTTAATGCTCTTATCAACATGGAAAAGTGGATCGGCTTGCTTTGTGCAAATGTTTTTTAGTGAAAACAACACTGGCATATACTGTGTTCAATTTCACACTAACATTCTCACTTGGAGCAAATAATCTCTCACACAATGTAACACTGTCCATCAATAAAAGGGTGAAATAAATACTGACGAGGTCCTGATATTGACGAGGGGGGGGGGAGACTTCGCATCAGCTCTGTGTGTGTGTGTGTGTGTGTGTGTGTGTGTGTGTGTGCTTGGCCATCAAGTGGTGTTTCAGACTGGACGTGCTGCGATGATGATAGCTCAGGTCACAACGACAAAACACACAGATCACTTTGGTCGCGTCAATGGAACCATTTGGCAACTTTTTAAAAGTAAACTTTCCATTCAGAATCTTATTGGCATCCATTTCGGCGTCTCGCGCTCGTCATCCACTCAAAACGTAACGTTAACCTACTATTTGGCCGGCTCGCAAACCCAAACAAGTGTGTGCGGCGTGCCTGTTGTCTTGTTTCCGGTCTAGCTAGATCCGCTTGCGCTTTGGTCGACGAAGCAACAAAACGTCCTCGCGCGGCGCAAGCCATTGAAATGAATGGGTTTCATAGCGCAGCGCCGCGCACGCCGCATCCTGTTGCAAAAGCATGTGAAAAAAACCTACAAAGTTTGCTAGGTCAAAAAGACCGTTAATCGCGCGATAAAAAAATTAACGCCGTTAAAATGGGTTTGCGTTAACGCCGTTAATAACGCGTTTAACTGACAGCCCTAGTAATAATGTGTATTTTGCCCCAATTTCGATACTGCAATCACTCACCATTCAATTCCACACAGACAAAATCAATACCTGTCCTACATTTGTTCTTGTTCCAGAAGTGTTTCACTTGGATATACGGCACAATAGAGGAGAAAAGACCAGCTTAACTTCTGTTTCATGCCAACTTTAAAAAGTACAATGAAAGCAGCCCATCCACTGTGTTCTGAAGTCTCCTAAAGTCATATAATAGCTTTGTGTGAGTAATATTTCACAGAAACTTCTCTAATTGTTAGGGTTAGGGTTACTTCTCTAACGAGTGTGCAAACACATCAATGGCCCTTTGTGTGTTTCATCAGTGAACAGGAGTAAAGGAGCTCCAAGGGTATTCAGTGAAATCGAGACAGTGTGGGACAAAGCTATGAATTTGAAACATACATGTATATATCAGTGGCATGCACAGATCTCCACTGGGACACCGTGACTGAAAGGTACTTTACTATTAGCCATTAAAGGGGCAGGAGCTACTGCTGTATATAATATCTTTATCATATGAACTCCTGCTTAATCCCTTATCTGAATGCCAATCTCCACCTGGGCTTTGGAAGAAGAGCCCTGAGAGTGCTGTGCGGGCGGAGGAGGAGGAGGAGCCCTGAGAGTGCTGTACCTTACCCATAGAGAGCAGTGCGGGAGGAGGAGGCGGAGGAAGAGGAGGAGGAGGAGGAGGCAGGGGCGGGTACAGCCGACGGTGGCACAACATCTGGTGACCTTCACCTCCTCTGTTCATGTCATGCTGTGAGCAAAATGACTGGAACTCTGCCTATAAGAAAGAGAAGAGAGATGAGAGGAAGCCACTGCAGTGACTGATGCCATTTATCCAACTCATTACAGGCTTTTCACATCATTAGTCTCGTGTATACTACATTTACCCGAGGCTGCAAAGTCGACTCCGTGTTACAAATATGTTAGACCTATCACTTCTGCCACTAAAGATTGCTTTATAAATAATCTTCCTGATCAGTTTCACCATCTCAGCATCCCAGATAGCCTAGAAGAACTTTATATTGCAACAGAAACTTTTAACTCTCTCTTTTCCAGCACTTTAGACGCAGTTGCTCCTTTGCGCTTAAAGAAGATTAAAGAAAATAGTCCAACGCCGTGGTACAACGAGCACACCCAGGCCCTTAAGAGAGCAGCCAGAAAAATGGAGCGCAACTGGTAAAAAAATTAAATTAGATTTTCGCATTTCGTGGAGAGAGAGTACGGTTGCATACAAAAAGGCATTAAAAGCTGCTAGATCTGCTTATTTTTCAACCCTATTAGAAGAAAACAAACACAACCCTAGGTATTTATTAGATTCAGTAGTTAAACTAACAAGAAATAAAGCTTCTACTTCTGAAGTTTCCAAACAGCACAGCAGTAATGAATTTATGAACTTCTTTACTTGCAAGTTTGATAATATTAGGGAGAAAATTATAACTATGCAACCGTCTACTACAGTATCACATCAGGGAGTGCATTGTAGTCTCCCTGAGGAAAAATTCCATTAATTCATTGCTATAGGAGAGGAAGAATTTTCTAAACTCGTTTAATCATCTCAATTGACAACAATATGTTAGACCCTATACCAACTACGCTATTGAAAGAGATGCTTCCAGAGGTCATAGATCCTCTCCTAAATATCATTAATTCATCTTTGTCACTAGGATACGTACCAAAAACTTTTAAGACAGCTCTTATTAAACCTCTTATTAAAAAAACACAACTTGATCCTAGAAAATTTGTCAATTACAGGCCAGTCTCGAATCTACCCTTTTTGTCAAAAACACTACAAAAGGCAGTAACTATGTTCCTTTTTAGAAATAAATGGTATCTGCGAAGATTTCAGGGATTTAGGATTTCAGGATTTAGACCGTACCATAGTACTGAGACAGCTCTCATTAGAGTTACAAATCATCTGCTCTTATCATCCGATCGTGGTTGTATCTCTCTATTAGTGTTACTCGATCTTAGTGCTGCATTTGACACCATTGACCACAACATTCTTTTAAATAGACTCGAAAATTAAGTCGGCATTAGTGGAATTGCATTTGCATGGTTCAAATCATACTTATCTGACTGTTGTCAGTTTGTAGCAGTAAATGAAGAGATGTCTTATCGATCACAAGTTCAGTATGGTGTACCACAAGGCTCAGTACTAGAACCGTTGCTGTTCACTCTGTACATGCTACCCTTGGGAGATATAATTAGGAAGTATGGCATTAGTTTTCACTGTTATGCTGATGAAACTCAGCTCTATTGTCAGGATTCCACCAGAGTCACTCCTCCCACTCGTTCACTGTCTCCAGAGTTCTAATCATCATCACCTGCACCTCATCAGTTCACCTCCCTTTATATTCGACACCCCTTCACACACTCATTGTCTGGTCTCATCTCTACATGACACACAGACTCACCCATGCTATCAACCTGCTACTTACCTGCCACTTACCTGATATCCATTGGACTATCTTCATCACCCTTGCCATCGTATGCCTTCTTCAGTCTTCAACCCTTCCATGTGACTCTACATCTGCATCTGAAACAGAGACTCTTAATTATCCTGCAGCTAAGTTCCTATCTGATTACCAACTGTTTGAATACTCACCATATCTCCGTCTGCTTCTGCAATCCTGTAAATAAACACTATTTCACTTACCACCTGTCTGACTCCTGTTCCATCCGTGACATCTATATTTCTTCGCGCCCTGACGAAACTTACCAATTCACAAAATTAATGGAATGCATAGCTGATATGAAGATTTGGATGACTAGTAATTTCTTACAACTTAATTCTGAAAAAACAGAGATTCTAATTATTGGACAAAAAACATCCTCACGTAATAACCTAGAATACTGTCTAACACTTGATGGCTGCTCTGTCAAGTCTTCGTCGTCGGTTAGGAACCTGGGTGTGCTCTTTGATAACAATCTTTCATTTGAAAGACATGTTTCCAGCATCTGTAAAACCACATTCTTCCACCTTAAAAATAGATCTAAATTACGACATATGGTTTGAATTAAAAATGTGGACCAGTTAGTTCATGCGTTCATGACCTCAAGGCTAGATTATTGTAATTCTCTAATGGGTGGTTGCCCTGCATGCATAATAAACAAACTACAGCTGGTCCAAAACGCAGCAGCTCGAGTTCTTATAACCAGGAAGTATGACCATATTAGCCCTGTTCTGTCAGCACTGCATTGGCTCCCTATTAAACATTATATAAATTTTTAAATATTGCTGATTACTTACAAAGCACTTAATGGTTTAGCTCCGCAGTACTTGAGCGAGCTCTTAACGCATCATAGTCCTTCACATCTATTGTGATCTCAAAATTCCGGCCAGTAGATAATACCTAGAATATAAAAATCGACTGCTGGCGGTAGATCCTTTTACTATTTAGCACAAAAACTTTGAAATAGTCTTCCTAGCATTATTCAGTTTAAATCTAGACTAAAACACAACTCTTTAACATGGCATGCACATAGAACATTATACATTTATATTATTCAAATCAGTTAAATTATTGTTAGGCTGCATAAACTAGGTCAGCCGGAACCGGGAACACTTCCTATAACACCTAATATACAAGTTACATCATAAGAAGAATAGCATCTACGCTAATGTTAGTCTTTCTGTTTATTCCGAGGTTTACTGTAGTTAGTCTGATCCGGGCCGTATCCAGATCAGATGGTGGACCTGCGCCTAGACACAAGCACAACACATGTAGTCAGCCGGATCCGGGCCGTATCCAGATCAGATGGAGGACCTGCGCCTAGACACGACCACAACACGTAGTCAGCCGGATCCGGGCCGTATCCAGATCAGATGGAGGACCTGCGCCTAGACACGACCACAACACATGATGTAGTCAGCCGGATCCGGGCCGTATCCAGATCAGATGGTTGACCTGCGCCTAGACAAGAACACAACGTATGATGTAGTCAGACGGATCCGGTGCCGGATCCAAATCAGATGGACCTGCACCTAGACACGACCACAACGCATGATGTAGTCAGCCGGATCCGGGCCGTATCCAGATCAGATGGTGGACCTGCACCTAGATACGACCACAACGCATCCCTGAAGTGTCAGCAGAGATCGTGTCAACTAGACTCTACTCTGTGAAGGCCTCATCAACACGACAGACATCAGCACTGATCCTCAAAAAACTCGTCTCCATACCGGTGTGACTCCGATCTTCAACCAGAGGGAACTGGATAATATTCTGATTGTTCCAATCCAGTCTGACTTCTGACCTGTAATGCTGCCTGAATCATAATCATAGACTGTTTGTTCATTGGCCAGAGGAGAACTGGCCCCCCGATTGAGCCTGGTTTCTCCCAAGGTTTTTTCTCCATTCTGTCACTGATGGAGTTTTGGTTCCTTGCAACTGTCGCCTTTGGCTTTTGGCTTTTTGCTGCTTCGTTGGGGACATTTAATATTCAACAATGTTATTGATCTGCCTGCATTGACACCATTATATGAGAACAGAATTGAGCTGGAAGATGACAAAACGGTTTTCTCCGGAGCGGCTGTTTATTGTTACGGAATGAGACTCGGGCGACAGAGATGAATGCAAACAGGAAGTTTATTGACAACAACAGGGCTGGGGAACGCTGGAGATGGGGAAATCACTGGAGACGGGGAGGGAGAACGCTGGAGACGGGGAGGGAGAACGCTGGAGACGGGGAGGGAGAACGCTGGAGACGGGGAGATCGCTGGAGACGGGGAGGGAGATTGCTGGAGACGGGGAGAACACTGGAGAAGGTGAGATCGCTGGAGACGGGGAGGGAGAATGCTGGAGACGGAACACCGGAGACGGGGACGGAGAACGCTGGAGACGGGGAGGGAGATTGCTGGAGACGGGGAGAACACTGGAGACGGTGAGATCGCTGGAGACGGGGAGGGAGAATGCTGGAGACGGAACACTGGAGACGGGGACGGAGAACGCTGGAGACGGGGAGGGAGAACGCTGGAGACGGGGAGATCGCTGGAGACGGGGAGGGAGAATGCTGGAGACGGGGAGAACACTGGAGACGGTGAGATCGCTGGAGACGTGGAGGGAGAATGCTGGAGACGGAACACTGGAGACGGGGACGGAGAACGCTGGAGACGGGGAGAACGCTGGAGACGGGGAGAACGCTGGAGACGGGGAGAACGTTGGAGACGGGGAGATCGCTGGAGACGGGGAGGACACTGGAAACGGGGAGAACGCTGGAGACGGTGAGAACGTTGGAGACGGGGAGGGAGAACGCTGGAGACGGTGAGAACGTTGGAGACGGGGAGGGAGAACGCTGGAGACGGGGAGAACACTGGAGACGGGGAGGGAGAACGCTGGAGACGGTGAGAACGTTGGAGACGGGGAGGGAGAACGCTGGAGACGGTGAGAACGTTGGAGACGGGGAGAACACTGGAGACGGGGAGGGAGAACGCTGGAGACGGTGAGAACGTTGGAGACGGGGAGAACACTGGAGACGGGGAGAACGTTGGAGACGGGGAGAACGTTGGAGATGGGGAGAACACTGGAAACGGGGAGAACGCTGGAGACGGTGAGAACGTTGGAGACGGGGAGGGAGAACGCTGGAGAGGGGGAGGGAGAACGCTGGAGAGGGGGAGTGGAGAGGGGGAGGGAGAACGCTGGAGAGGGGGAGGGAGAACGCTGGAGAGGGGGAGGGAGAACGCTGGAGACAGGGAGGGAGAACGCTGGAGACAGGGAGGGAGAACGCTGGAGACGGGGAGAACGCTGGAGACAGGGAGGGAGAACGCTGGAGACGGGTAGAACTCTGGAGACAGGGAGGGAGAACGCTGGAGACGGGGAGAACGCTGGAGACAGGGAGGGAGAACGCTGGAGACGGGGAGGGAGAACGCTGGAGACAGGGAGGGAGAACGCTGGAGACGGGGAGATCGCTGGAAACGGGGAAAACGTTGGAGACGGGGAGAACGTTGGAGATGGGGAGATCGCTGGAGACGGGGAGAACACTGTAAACGGGGAGAACGCTGGAGACGGTGAGAACGTTGGAGACGGGGAGGGAGAACGCTGGAGAGGGGGAGGGAGAACGCTGGAGACGGGGAGGGAGAACGCTGGAGACGGGGAGGGAGAACGCTGGAGACGGGGAGGGAGAACGCTGGAGACAGGGAGGGAGAACACTGGAGACGGGGAGAACGCTGGAGACGGGGAGGGAGAACGCTGGAGACGGGGAGAACGCTGGAAACGGGGAGAATGCTGGAGACAGGGAGAGAGAACACTGGAGACGGAGGGAGAACGCTGGAGACGGGGAGGGAGAACGCTGGAGACGGGGAGAACGCTGGAGACGGGGAGAACGCTGGAGACGGGGAGAACGCTGGAAACGGGGAGAACGCTGGAGACGGGGAGGGAGAACACTGGAGACGGGGAGAACGCTGGAAACGGGGAGAACGCTGGAGACAGGGAGGGAGAACACTGGAGACAGGGAGGGAGAACACTGGAGACGGAGAGAACGCTGGAAACGGGGAGGGAGAACGCTGGAGACGGGGAGGGAGAACACTGGAGACAGGGAGAACGCTGGAAACGGGGAGAACACTGGAGACAGGGAGAACGCTGGAGACGGGGAGGGAGAACGCTGGAGACAGGGAGGGAGAACACTGGAGACGGGGAGGGAGAACACTGGAGACGGGGAGAACGCTGGAAACGGGGAGAACGCTGGAGACAGGGAGGGAGAACACTGGAGACGGGGAGGGAGAACACTGGAGACGGGAAGAACGCTGGAAACGGGGAGAACGCTGGAGACAGGGAGGGAGAACACTGGAGACAGGGAGGGAGAACACTGGAGACGGGGAGAACGCTGGAAACGGGGAGGGAGAACGCTGGAGACGGGGAGGGAGAACGCTGGAGACGGGGAGGGAGAACACTGGAGACGGGGAGGGAGAACGCTGGAGACGGGGAGAACACTGGAGACGGGGAGGGAGAACGCTTGAGACGGGGAGGGAGAACGCTGGAGATGGGGCGGGAGAACGCTGGAGACGGGGAGGGAGAACGCTGGAGACAGGGAGGGAGAACACTGGAGACGGGGAGGGAGAATGCTGGAGACGGGGAGGGAGAATGCTGGAGACGGGGAGGGAGAATGCTGGAGACGGGGAGAACACTGGAGACGGGGAGGGAGAACGCTGGAGACGGGGAGGGAGAACGCTGGAGATGGGGAGGGAGAACGCTGGAGACGGAACACTGGAGACGGGGACGGAGATCGCTGGAGACGGGGAGGGAGAATGCTGGAGACGGGGAGAACGCTGGAGATGGGGAGGGAGAACGCTGGAGATGGGGAGGGAGATCGCTGGAGACGGGAAGAATGCTGGAGACGGGGAGGGAGAACGCTGGAGACGGGGAGGGAGAGCACTGGAGACGGGGAGGGAGAACGTTGGAGACGGGGAGGGAGATCGCTGGAGACGGGGAGAATGCTGGAGACGGGGAGGGAGAACGCTGGAGACGGGGAGGGAGAACACTGGAGACGGGGAGGGAGAACGCTGGAGACGGGGAGGGAGAGCGCTGGAGACGGAACACTGGAGACGGGGAGGGAGAACGCTGGAGACGGGGAGAACGTTGGAGACTGGGAGGGAGAATGCTGGAGACGGGGAGATCGCTGGAGACAGAGAGAACGTTGGAGACGGGGAGAACGCTGGAAACGGGGAGGGAGAACGCTGGAGATGGGGAGGGAGAACGCTGGAGACGGAACACTGGAGACGGGGACGGAGATCGCTGGAGACGGGGAGGGAGAATGCTGGAGATGGGGAGGGAGAACGCTGGAGACGGAACACTGGAGACGGGGACGGAGATCGCTGGAGACGGGGAGAACACTGGAGACGGGGATGGAGATCCCTGGAGACGGGGAGAACGCTGGAGACGGGGAGGGAGAACGCTGGAGACGGGGAGAACACTGGAGACGGGGAGGGAGAACGCTGGAGACGGGGACGGAGATCGCTGGAGACGGGGAGAACACTGGAGACGGGGAGGGAGAACGCTGGAGACGGGGACGGAGATCGCTGGAGACGGGGAGAACACTGGAGACGGGGAGGGAGAACGCTGGAGACGGGGACGGAGATCGCTGGAGACGGGGAGAACACTGGAGACGGGGAGGGAGAACGCTGGAGACGGGGAGGGAGAACGCTGGAGATGGGGAGAACGCTGGAAACGGGGAGAACGCTGGAGACAGGGAGGGAGAACACTGGAGACAGGGAGGGAGAACACTGGAGACGAGGAGAACGCTGGAAACGGGGAGAACGCTGGAGACGTCAGGGAGATCGTGGAAGGCAAGGTGAGTAGTCCTCTTTCCAACAAATGAGACCGGACAGTGAACTGTGGTGAAGTGAGTGCTTCAGTAGTTGGAGTGATGATTGTGATGATGAGGTGCAGGTGTGTGTGATCAGGAATGACGTGCAGGTGGGAACAGAGGAGAGTGATCAGAAGTGTAGTGCAGGAACCTGGCAGACCTGTAACATTTAAATTAACTAAATTAATAACTTTTTTACAACAAAAATGAACCATCACTGAACTTACTTAAGCTGGACTGTGACACAATTTTCTTCTGGAAACAAACTTTGTTGCATTATTGTCCTGCTTTGAAACAACATGTATTGTAAAAAGCGCTGTATAAATAAAGGTGACTGGGTAATGTAGATGGTAATATGTCATGCATGCACACAACATTCAGTTTCATGGTAATGGTGCCCGTCTGGGAAAGGTTTGATCATAAGCTGATGGATAACATCTGAGAGTCAGTAACTCAAGTCTCCTTCAGCTTCAGTGGGAGGATCTGAGACATGTGTGGGAGATAATCTACAGTATGGAAACATCTCTAGGGTCTATCGCTACAGCTTTAAAACAGCTTTGGGGCTCATTAAAAAACACTTACTTCCAGTGACGTTAATAGAATGTTCATTCTAAGTTATCTGGTCTTTAATAATGTTCTCAAAACGTTAGAACAAAAACATTATTTATACACCGTTCATGGATTGTTTTTTCCCCAGAATTTCTTTTTTTAAATGTTACTACTCATTTCAGAACATTCTGAGAACATTCAAAAGTAATGTTTCCATAATGTTTGCAAACTTATAAAAATGGAATGCTCCCTTAAAGCTGCAGTGTGTAGTTTTTCCTCTTTCCTCTGTTCGAAATCTGCAATCACAGTTTTTCGCGGAATTATAAACTTTACGTGGGTTTTACATCTGTGTACCTGAGAGAACAGAAGACACAACACAGACACAGGTGTTCATCAAAGCTACTGTACCTGAGAGAACAGACACGACAGCAGACAGTGCGCGAGCACGAGAGGACACGGGGGAAATCTGAGCATCATCAGTCTAAACCTGAACAAGAACATCACAGTTACTGAAGCAGAATAACACTAACACTTTACTGACTTCAGTCGCTAATCTGTTTAATTCCATGACCAGTTATTTCACTTACCCCGCATATGAAAAGTCCATCCAATGGGGAGACTATAATCCGCGACTCGCGTCACATGACTATAAACACCTTCATCATTACTAAAGATGGTAGTCATCAATAATCGATTATCATCAGTTGTCAGAAGAGTGCACAACTCCACAGACAGAGGAATCCATCACTGCATCACTGCTGTGTATGAGGACATCTACAGTATCTGTGTGTCTCCTGTTATTATCACACACACACACACACACACACACACACACACACACACACACACACACACACACACACAGTGGTGTTATGAGAGTCTGTCAGATGAACCAGTCTCTCTCTCTCTACTCCTCTTCTCTTCTCTTCTCTTCTCTTCTCTTCTCTTCTCTTCTCTTCTCTTCTCTTCTCTTCTCTTATCTTCTCTTCTCTTCTCTTCTTCTCTTCTTCTCTTCTCTGCTCCTCTTTCTCTGGTCCTCTGCTTCTTCTCAAGAGTTGAGCCTCGCATCAATCCGGGCGAGTGGGAGGAGCTTATGACTTCATACTCTACAAACACCATTAGGCTACATAAAAAAATTAACGACTTGCTGTACGTTTGTGTGTGTGTGTGTGTGTGTGTGTGTGTGTGTGTGTGTGTGTGTGTGTGTGTGTGTGTGTGTGTGTGTGTGTGTTGTGTGCCATGAACAGAAAATCTTTTTACAGATGAAATCAGGAGAGAGGAGACCAAACTGAATCCCATCATTGTTCAAAACTTATAATGATGCTGCATGAAACAAATTAGACAATTAGTGTGCATTTTCCATTTTACAGTGATGATCAAAGAGATACTCTCAAAGAAGCACACTTGGACTAAATATTAACTAAAGATTTTAACTGATATATTTATTTAGCTTTACATGTAAGATATGCTACTAAAAGTACAAAGAGTGAGTGCGCCCTCAGGTGGCAGTGCTTAAAACTGGCAATAGAGTACATTCTTTAGGATTAAAGAGATATAAATGTTAGTTGAAACAGATATTATGATTTATGTGAACAATGAAATCTTCTGAATCGTGACATTTGTGAATAAAACTTCAACACAAAATTAGTTGCTCTGTTTCATTCAAAATTAAACTACTCTCATGATTGACTTTTTTCTTTGATTACAGTAAATTGACAGTAAAAATTTAAATTACATGGTCTATTATTTTAGCCACTAAATAAATCAAATGTAAATATTTTGCTTGTAGAATATAACTAAAACATGTCATTGTGTCACAACTGCAGTAATGTGGCCAAAAGAACATTCTTTTCTTTTAGAATTTTTAGAATTTTTTTGTCTTTGTCATTTGTGTCCCATATTTTCCCGTGTGACGTCACATATCCCACAATATCAAAACGTACTCGGTTCTTAACGTAACCTCGGTTCCCTGAGAGTAAGGGAACGAGTATTGCGTAGGTAATACGCAGTGGGGAAACTCATTTTCCTCGAAATATTGAAGCAATAATTTAAAACGCAGTGCAGTTGCACAGCGAACACAGCAGAGCTTCTAGCTCGCTCATTGGCTGTGCAGCGGCAACTGCACATCCAATGGCTGAGCGCCTCAGATGCGCGACCCAATCAACTGACTTGGTGCCGAGTACGTCAGAGCGCGCTTAAATGGACATGGCCTAAGCCTATAAAGATCACTCATTTCGGCCAATATATCAGGTTTAAATCGACTGAAGCAACTCATCCTGACAGATTGCAATAGTGAGGCAGGCTACGCAATACTCGTTCCCGTACTCTCTGGGAACCGAGGTTACGTTAGTAACTGAGTACGTTCCCTTTCAAGAACGGTCACTTCGCATTGCCTAGCTAATACGCAGTGGGGACACAATGTAAAACGCTGCACATTAGCAACTGGCTGAATCAACTGGAGCCTAAGGAACACCCCGAGGCTCAACAGAACAAGCCATAATCAGTCTCCCATTATAGTAACAATCACCAGACAGAGTCGGGTTTCATGAATAAAAACTGAGGCTCATAACCGTCCTAGGACTACTTGTGCTTATGGACAGTAACATGCTAGACATATAAAAACCAGACACCATCAGGTCAATTATCACACTGAGAGGATCCTGGCCTGTAGGCAAGGTACCTCCAGATTATAAAATCTGACATATGTGGACGGCGAGGACCAACCGGCCGCTGCACAAATGTCTTGAACTGGTACACCACTGGACCAAGCCCACGAAGAGGCCATGCTTCCCGTGGAATGGGCTTTAGCGCCTATGGAACAAACCTGGCCCACAGAGGCATATGCCAGCGAGATGGCGTCCACTATCCATCTGGATAGTCTCTGCTTCGTGATCGTAACCCCTTGGTGTGGCCGCCGAAGCAAAAAGTTCCCTGTTCTTTGAAAAGAACATTGCGCAGTGAGCCTCGACCTCTGCCCTGCCGAACACACTCCATATTAGACGAACCGTCTGTGAGTTGAGAGACCACTCGCCTGGGGGAGTGTTGTCTCGAGATAGCATGTCCGCACCCACATTTTGGACTCCGGGGACATGCGCAGCCTCCCCAACCTTGGTTGGAGTCATCTGTGAAAATTACTTTCCTCCTGGAGGCCACACCCATAATTACACCTGACTGGTACCAGTTCTGGGTTTTCCAAGGGACCAGAGCTCTCACACAGCGCTGGTTCACCATAATGTGCAGGCAGCCCAACCGCCATGCATGGGCTGGCACACAGCGCTTAGCCAGTGCTGAGGGGGGCACATATGCAGTAACCCTAGTCAGAGTACTGACGATGCGGCGGCCATGAGACCGAGAAGCCTCTGAAACCTCCTGAGGGGCGTGCGTGCACCTATCCTGAAGGAGGCTATCAGCTGTTGGATAGAGAGAGCGCGCTCTGGTGTGAGCTGCGCTCTCATCGTTACAGAGTCTATAAAAAGATTACATTCTGGCTGGGTAACAGTTTGCTCTTGGAATAATTGATCCTGAGACCCAGACATTCCAAATAGCAGAGTATCATGGATCTGTGTGTCAATAATTCGGTCCTCGGCTGAGACATAACGAGCCAATCATCGAGATAATTCAGCACGGATATTACAGATAATTGCCTCAGGGGAGAAAGCGCTGTGTCCATGCACTTCATAAACGTACAGGGGTTCGGACCGAGTGGTAGGACCGTGTATTGATGGGCCCGCCCCTTGAAGGCGAATCTCAAGAATGGCCTGTGGCTGGGCATTATCTGAATGTGAAAGTAAGCATCTTTCAGGTCCACCGTTAAAGGGACATTTCACCCATTTGCAGTAAGCTTTGTATCTTTAGAAACCCAGTCATATTCAGATCCAGGGCGTTTCCAGATCTGACTAGGACCTACGCCTGGACCGATGATAACGCAGTGCTGAAGTGCCAACTAGCCTCTCCCTATGGAGGATCCCTTTCCCACTCTACAGATAAAGCGTTGTGAAAATTAGGGTTCACGTACCAACCCCGAAGTGATAAAAATAAAATTCTGTATCAAAATTTATAGGCAAGACAAGTAGTTTGTTTAGGCATGGTTTGTAGGGAATTACAAACCTGCGCACACATATTCAAACGCACATAACTATAGAATCAGTTCTTAATGCGCATGTGAACGCCATCAGCATTTATCACAGGTTCGCATTTAAAGTCTGTTTAGAGAGAACGCCGTCCTCTTAGCGGCCCCTAATTTAATAACATATGATCATTTCAACGGAAGTGAATCAATCAAAACTAACTTTAGCTGGAAAATAACATTATTCAAGAACCGCTATAAAACCAAACCAATCTCTGTTTCCTTAAATTATAGTTGATCTCTGTAAAGCTGCTTTGAAACAATCTACATTGTTAAAAGCGCTATATAAATGAGGATGAATTGACTTGACTGACTGCGAAAGCAATCCAAAAGCACAAGAGTCGTATGCTCTCCAAACACTCCCGCAGCTCCAATCAGTCCGCGCGGCTCCGATGCATCTCGAACAAGCCTTCCCTCAACAATGGCGGTCGTTGCGTTACTATTGATGCTCATGGCTTTGCAAACCTACATCGGCATCGAAACACGGCGAATCCAGCGCGTTCGTGCAGCTCGCCATAACTTGCATAGACTGAGATTACAAACGAGCTGCTATTAGCTTGATTAGCTGCTATTTAAAAAATGGTGGTCACAACTCTCTGTTCGTCTTGTTGGTCACGGTAACCCCGCCCCCAGCCGCTGACGTAAGCGGTTCTTACTTCTAGACCAGCAATGTTTTGGTGCTACTTAAGAACCACTTTTACTGGTTCAGAGCTGGTGCTTTGGGTGTCGAAAAACAAAGAACCAATTTGAAACTAGGCTCTGGCTCCGAACCAGCACTGCCTTGGTGGAAAAGGGGTACTATAGACAATATGTGGATTCTATGGGCCAAAGGTTGCAAGAAAGCTCTCTGGAGTTGAATATTAGTAAGACGAAGAGTTTTTATTTCAGAGAAATTCCAATTTTAAATAAGTGGCCATCCCGGAAAAAATGTCGCCTGTCAATGACGCAATATCCGCTATCCTCGGTTTCCAATCATACTGCCATAGCCATGACGTAACCATGGCGACAGACGTGGACAACTGCATAGTGCGTAACGTTTAGCGGCACGCAGTTCTTGTTTCTTTCAAACAGACCATGGCAAGCAGACTTTGGGACAAACAAGGAGAACTAAAATGAGGATCAATATCAGCGTGGCGTTTTTGAGATGCCGAGAGCTAGCGTCCGCGACTAACTTGGACTTGATGGAGCTTCACGAGTCACGACTTGACAGCTTTGTTGATGTCGATCTAGCTTAACGTTACTGCTAGTTTCGTATAGCAAACAAACACGTAGTATAACATTATAACTTTCAGCACACATTTAAATGCCGTTTAGTGTGATAGTGTAACATTAGACCAAGTGAAGCAGCGCTGCGTTACCTCACAAGTTTAATCCGTCTAATAAACTGACCTGTGTGAGTAATCCAGCACTCGCGGTAGTTCGGTAGAATTAAATGTCCGTATGCCTTTATATCCGTGGGATTCACGTGTGATATCTCTTTAGCAATCGCGACCTGCTTCATACCACTGTGATGTTAAATAAAACATGAATGCGTCTCAGGTCGGGGGGGCCAAGCCAGACTGCGCCCACGCCTCAAACCCAGGACCACCTCGAGGAGCGTACCAGAGACCAGACAGACAAGAAGATTTTCTAAAAGTAACAATCTTTATTTAAATAAAAGCAAGAATTAAAAGTCTTAATACGGGCTTCGTCTCTCTTTCCAGGGAGGAGAAGGCCCGGGTTACTGGCAGCCACAGAGGAGGGAGCGGAACGCCCGTCTAGCGTGCAGGTAAGTAATGTGGTAAGGAGGCTCTTTTCGGCGTAATACAGGCGGACAACGGTCCGGGCAGACCAGGGCCGGGACCACGGGCCAGGAGGGGACTCTCTCCACAGGACAGGTGGGTAGCAGGTAAGTTTTTCCCAAGCGTCAGCTATTCGGCAGGTGATCGGCCCAGGGGGCGATGGAGTCCAGGAGGAGGACTCACTGCCGGTCAGGTAGGTAGTCGGGTAGGCAAGTCTCCTCCGTGTAGGGTGCTCTCCCCCGTAGTGTCACTGAGCAGCAGGTGTGAGGTCCCCCGAGTGCCTTTCCGCCCTTGACGGCTCCAGCCAGAGACAAGGGTACCCTGTATAATCCAGGACAGAGACAAGTGTGCAGGTTCAATTCTATTTCGGTGAAATATGGACTTACGGCTGGAGCGGGTGGTTCGGAGCAAGCAGCGCTGCTGGGATGTGTCTCTCCTCTGAACAGGCAGCACACAAGAAGGCCGAGACAGAAGAATCTTCTATTTAAATAGGCAAAGCCTTTGATACAAGAACGAACAGGATCCTTTCGTATAATGGAGAGTCGGCTTACGACTGGACTGGGTTGCTCCACACAGGCACTAGGGCTCGGGCGTGTCTCTCCTCCAAACAGGCAACACCCAAAAAGGCAGTGGCAGAAGAACCTTAAATAGACGGAGCATTTGATACAAGAACAAACATGATCCTTTCGTATAAATGGGGAAATCAGGCTTAGGGCTGGGTGGTTCCCACGGTAACACGAAGGCTGGGGTGCGTCTCTCCTCCGAACAGGCAGCACACAAGAAGTCGGTGGCAGGGGAACGTTCTATTTAGATAGACAGGACAATCACACTCCTCTCCCATATCACAGGACCTGGTGGCCGAAGTGGAACATACACTTCCAACCTGAGGGCTTCGTTCCGCAAACACTGGCGAGAATGTGAACTGGAGAACACTGGCGGTTAAATAAACATGTGCATCCACACACTGCAACTTCACGTCAAGTCCAATACTGTGTGACACTTCAATTCAGGCACCGCAATCCACTCTCAAATCTTAGTGCAATAAGGCCAGCACTCACCCAATGTTCAATCCCTCCACTGTTGCGCTGATTCAACACTCAGAAGCTGATGAGATGCAGAGGATTTCACACCGCATGGAACACAGCGTCTTCAACACTCTTTCACACTCAGAAGAAGATATCAGGGTTTCAAAGATGAGTCAGTTCACACTCTTAGTGGTAATTATATTTGTGGTCAACACACTTCACAATTCCTTATCCAATTCAGTGCAAGACATGCATTCACACGGATCCGGTGTTTCATTACTTATCTTTCTCCCTCGAGTGATGGCATTCTCAAATCTTGACTCAATCTCCACAATTCACTCACTTCACATCCAATTCATGTTCCAGCTTGCACTCCCTCAATCACCGTTGCACCCCTTTCCAGTCAGATCCTCACAGCCGCTCCAAAGATCCCAGCAAATCCCAAGCCACTGCCAAAGGAATCGATCTCTCCCGGGGGAGTACCACACTCGAATGCCTTTTCCTTTTCCTTTTAACTGCTTCTTTTGGTCGTGTTTCCCAATCACAAATCCCCACACCAAACACCCGCACCTGGTCCCGCTTAGCTAAATCAGTTGCCGCTGTCATGGCAACTGCCAACAGCAAACCAGCACGGTGTGCCGGTGAAATCGTCCCGGGGGGAAACACACTCCTAGCGGAAATTAGTTCCGCTAGATTTGTCACCTTGTGACAAATGTTTGCACTCATCCGTAAACATTAGATCCATCAGCTTGACAGCAAGTCCCATCATTTACTCATCACTGCGTCATCAACCTACACCTGTGTTATTGTTGTAAAAAATCGTACATATTGTGCCTTTAATGTAAGACAGAATATCTGACTGCAGTGTTTCATTCTCTTGCTGAATCAGTTATGACCTTTAATATTGCATCCTGGTTTAATTGTCTTTCTGTTGAAAACAAGAATAAATTACCCAGAGTAAACCGGCATCTAAAGGGCCCTCAGATATATCCTGTAGATGTCTATAACTGCAGTAAAGAGGAAAGCGGTGTCCATCGGCGCTGACCCGGCTCATCCTCTGACCGCTCACTGCCATCGGCCGCGTTACAGCTGCGGACAGGAACTCTTCTATTCCTACTGCAGTTACTATTTTACACAAGACCAAATAGTTTTATTAGTATATTGTATTTAAGCCTTTGTTTATTTATTTACATATTTGTAAGGTACTTTCTTTGGATTAATTGTGTTTTGTGATGTGTGTGATTGTACTGTGTATATGTGAGCCTTTTAACCTAAGACAAATTTCTATTCCTGGTTGAATTTGAAATCATGTTCTTCCACAGCTAATCATGAAGGAAGTTACGCCCCCTACCGGCTCATATACTACATCCTCTAAACATCACCATCTTAAAGGGATCGTTCACCCCAAAATTAAAATTAGTCCATGATTTACTCACCCTGAAGCCATCCTAGGTGTATATGACATTCTTCTTTCAGATGAATAGAATCCGAGTTATATTGGCCGTCTGCCGGAAGTTATTATAGCTAATAAAGTTTTAAATATGGATATTTTTCTTACAAAACCCCATCACTTCGCTTCAGAAGGCCTTTATTAACCGCCCGGAGCCGAATGGATTATTTTTTATGATGGATGGATGTATTTTTGGGGCTTCAAAATCCTTTTGTTCATCTGAAAGAAGAATGTCATATACACCTGGATGGCTTGACGGAGAGTAAATCATGGGCTAATTTTCAGTTTTGGGTGAACTATCCCTTTAAAGTCCCACTCCGATCATATTTTGAGCTATTTTTAAACATTCCCAGTGGTCTTTAAATTATGATTATGCCATTTTTAGCCAAAATCACAAAACCTGTGCCATTTTCTGGGACTTCGCTTCAGCAGAGCGGCAGTAGCTCATTAGCAATTCGCCTCTGCGTTGTGGGCGGAGCCGTTGGCACGGAGACGCCCCTCCCCCTGCCCGTTGCTGAGAGCTCTGTCTCTCCCGCTAGCTTACACCCCCAATACCGGTGGGGCAACAGTATTATATACACGTTAATTATTATTATCCGAAGTTAATCAAAGTTATCACCGATCATTATTTCACTCCAAGACGTCGCGTGTGGAGACGCCCAGTGGAGTTATTACGTCACAACTCCAGTCTATTTTAGCCGGCATTTTAGCGTCTGCTACTGATTCACAGCCATTTGAATGTAGAAATACTCAGAAATATAACTTTGAGCTTATTGGACCGGAAACCCATGAGATGGCATCATTGTGATGTTCTAAGAAAGCATAAGCTTCTTGGTTTTGACAGTTTTATTGATTTTAATTATATTAAATTGGTTTTCAAATGTCTAAATAATCATGTTTCACCGCAGTTTTCTATGTTAATCAGTAGACGCCAAAGCTCTCAGGGGGCGAACACACGAGCCACTATCAGAGGTGACTGTTTAGTCCCAAAATGTAAGACCTCCTTTGGTCAGTCTGCCTTCTCAGTAAAGGGGCCAAAACTCTGGAATGCTTTGCCTACAGATTTAAAACTAGAGACCGATGGCAAAGCTTTTAACAGAGGACTTAAACAATGGCTAAAAACTAAACAGCAGTGCTCACATGAATAACTAATGATATTCTCTGACTCTGATGCTTCTGCTTTATAATTTATGTATGCAATTTGTTTTTTCTTTTCTCTGTAATTATATGGTATATTTTAGCTATCCTTTTCTGTTAGTATTTTTAGTATTATTTTGCTTACTAGTTTTGTTATTGTATTTTATTTCCAAAAGCCTCCCGTGGACAGGTGTTGAAAATTAGCATTTGTGCTAAAACACTTAAACAAATGCATATGGTTCGTCCAATGTCAAAAAAATAAAAAATAAAAAATAAATAAATATTTCTCAAGATATGTCCTCTAACATCAGAAAAATGCCACAAGAACATGTTAACACCTAGAAAAACATTATTTTCATCGGAGTGGGTCTTTAAAGAGACATCAGCTGCGTCTGAATTCACAGTACTCATAAAAGAGTAGGCAAGAAGTCCCCGGATGAGCGACTGCTTCTGATGGACACATCACTGTCCCAAGAGGCCACAGGAGAGGATTTAGGAACGGCAGTGAAGCGACGCAGCTGACGCTGTAGATCACGTGATAATGACATCATGGTCAATGTAGTATGTCCACATAACTTTCATACTACACATGAGTGTATTTGATTGGCCTATGGAGTTTCCTAGCCTGAGGGAACCGGTCGAAGCGTCTGATCCATCTTCCCCATCGGTGAGGTTTAGAGAAGTGAAATGGCTCTGGATCATCACCTGGAACGCGCCTACTCAAGAGAGGATGGGATTTCAGATGTAGCCATTGTCCAGAAACTTTGCATTAAAAGCAAAACTTACACACACACACAAAAAAACAAAAAAACTATTATTAAACATAAAATATGCTCAAATTCAAATAATATCATGGCCTATAGCCTACTATGCCTGGTTGAAGTTAATTAGGCTAATTGAGCAAGCAATAGGGAATGGCACAAAATAACCACAACTGAAACTTAAAGTAACACTATGTAGTTTTTCAACCTTCATAATATATTTCCAAGACCCTGATGGTACATCGACTTAAAATAAGTTAAATGACACGTCTGGCATAGCCTGACGTGGTCTGTATCGCTTTTACTGGCACTATGTAACTTCGGGTTTCGGGTAGTAACCCGTGCACAAAAAGAACTACAAAATTCGACTGCTTTACGGCATACGTCACTTCCCCCACCACTTCCTCAACTTGTCTGTGGCCATTGCAGACATCCCAAGTCTCCCGGGAGTCTCCCGCATATTGATAGCATCTCCCTGATGCCCGAAAATTAGTTCAAATCTCCTGGAATCTAGAGCGCTGTAAGGATTCAGGGCGGATCTAATCCGTGGGGAATTTGCATAAATTAATTAATAATTGGTAATTAATAATTATTCATACATGTTTGGATTAGATCAGTCTTACATTGAATTTACTCTCCCTCTAAGGGAGGATCTATCATTTTACCTGCATGCATACGTGTATCCTTGCATTTTAACTACAAGTTGATTGCATAGATCACGTTTTACAGCCAGGTAAAATTTAATTAGCTCAATTGTCAGATTAATATTGGGGGAATCCCACATATCATCTTACTTCATAGGATTTCAGGAAACGCAATTCTCTGGCCAGAAGAACTGGGTTTTCTGCCCTATAAACACATACTCTTTAAAGTATTTTTAATTTATAAAGCCGTAGCTTGATCTATTCATTTCAGAGACCTGGAGTATGAGCAGACACAGTAACATCAATCAAAATGAATATAATGGATTTAATAAAGGCATGACTACTTATGTATTTACTACGGTTACATGGGATATATGTATTTACAAACACATAGACAACAATGAACAATACAATAAGACATCAATGAACGAGAAATGCATAAAGTTTGGACAATGGATAACGTACACGCGTGAGCGAGTAAGAGAGAGAGGAAAGGGGATGGGGAGAGAGAGAACAGAGAAATTGGGAGAATTTCATTGGCAGGAAGACATTCACCTCTCTGATAACAACACGAAACATCATCTTAAAACTTCTTAGAAGCTCTATAAAGAGATATACTTGCGCAAGTTTCTTGGTCTCTCTGTATCGCGGCAATCCTGCGCGGCCTTGTCTGGCCGCGTGCGTGAGAGGATTCCTATGTGTGTGAGGAAGCATCACGTGGGCTGCTTGGCGCGCGTGTTGAACGGAGGTTCACAGTCTTTGGGGTAACATTACCAAAGGGAAATAGTTCGGCTGAGTTCGTTTCACTTCGTAGAACGGAGGAATCACGAGGAGTTAATGTTCCATCTGTGCATGGCTGGCGAAGAAGCGCGTGCTTCGCTCGGTCCGGCGCGTCACGCGGTCACGTGCGCGTGTTTCTCCTTCAAAGCGAGCGCGCGCTCGTTTAAAGGTCCCTTGTAGATGGATTTGCTGAAGAGATATGTCACGGGGTTTTCTTTTCAATCGTCGATTGGAATTAAACACAGAGACTTATCTACAACTGAAAAACACAAACTAAACTAGAAACAAATAAAAGAAAGGCGAAGAGCTCGCCCGGAGGCGAGACGTTACATCATGACACGAGGACACGGGAGGAAGAGAGCGAGCGAAGGGGAGAAGCGTCATTTATCACTTTTGAAGAAATCCAGCCTCTTCCTGTTGGCTTAGCCAATTAGAGGGTTGGAAGTTTACAGGCGGGACTTTGGGTTTTATTTCTCTTTGTCTTGTCAGACTGCTTGTCTAATTAAATTATGACCTGTGTTAGGAAGGGTCATTTCTACTGCAGAGATGTGTTATGCACATAATCATACCTTTTACGGTGTGTTCATACATATATCTGGCTGAGTCAAGTCCAGGGCATTTTTAAGATATCAAACACGACTGTTATAGGTAAACATTTACATTAAAATACACCTAGGGTATTTATAATTCACTTTTAAATTACGGACAAATTATAGTCATTACAATGTGACATGGGCAAATGGACACACATAAAAACACATCGAATATATTGGGTTAAATGTCTTTTAAAGAAAAGAAGTTTCTTTCTCTTTGAACATCAAATTCCAAGTCAGTCATACAAGTGTCTCGTAACAGGAAACCACGCTCTGTCCTGAGCAGGCTTAGCTTGTGGGGGATGCGTGCGTGTGTGTGGCTGTGTGTGTGTGTGTGTGTGTAAATTTACATTCCAGGCTTTTTGGGTCTTTAGCAGGATGTATTTAGTTATTCAGATTCACCCTTTTAGCCCAGTCCTTACAGCGCGCATGTGAGACAAAACATACTGCGTGCATAACATACATAGCGCGAGGACGGCAGAGAGGGAGAGAGCGAGAGACCTTGCGAGTGTGCCTCACGAAAGCTAGTCAACCCGCCACCCGTCACCCGCCGCCCCCCCGTCAACAATCCAGTCACCAAGATATACCTCCCTGAAATTACTTCTTGCAGGTTGGGATGTCTGCCATTGTTGATTCCAAAGCCGGTGCTGGATAAACAGCGAGCGTGCGCGTGCGACAGTAGGCTGCGGTAGGCTAAATTATTTACGACAGCGGTAATGGACAATTCCACTTCCAACCTGTAGGGCGACCGCTGAGGAAAAGTTACTTGGTGTTACTTTAATGCCACCACAGATACATTTAAAGTCCCCGTGAACCGGAAGTTGCAAACAACTTTTCTCCAGTGTTGTGACGTATTTCCGAGAGAAACTCACCCTCTTCCCTCACCCTCACATTTCTCATCTCTGGATGTGAATACTGCAACGGATACTTTATGCTCCATCCTAACCTCTTCTTTAGACAATATCTGCCCTCCTCCTCCAGGCCAGCACGCGCTACTCCCTCCAACCCCTGGTTATCTGAGGTTCTTCGTGAACACCGGACCAAGCTCAGGGCAGCGGAGAGGAAATGGCGCAAATCAAAAGACACATCTGACCTCAGTAGGTATCAATCTCTGCTCTCTGCCTTCTCTGTTGGTGTTCACGCCGCAAAATCTTCATATTTCCACAACAAGATCAACAGCGCCTCTAACACACGTTCACTGTTCAAGACATTCAATTCTCTCCTCTGTCCACCTCCACCACCACCCACCTCCTCTTTAACTGCTGATGATTTTTGCTAACTTCTTCACTAACAAAACTACAACTATCAGCAGTCAGTTCTCAGATTCACACACACAGGAACCCAGACTAACCTCTCCCACAGCCAATAACCTTCTCTCCTCCTTCACTGCACTAACCGAGGAAGAAGTATCTAAACTTCTCCTCTCCAGTCATCCTACCACCTGCCCTCTAGACCCCATCCCCTCACACCTTCTACAAGCCATCTCTCCCACACTTCTACCAGCTCTCACACACATTATCAACTCATCCCTCCACACTGGCATTTTCCCTACAGCATTTAAGCAGGCTCGGGTAACTCCTCTGCTTAAAAAATCAACATTAAACACATCACTTCTAGAGAACTACAGACCTGTCTCTCTCCTACCATTCGTTGCGAAAACACTTGAACGAGTTGCTTTTAACCAAGTATCATCCTTCCTGTCTCTGAACAACCAGCTGGATGTCAACCAATCTGGCTTCAAGAAAGGACATTCAACTGAGACTGCATTGCTGTCAGTCACAGAAGCCCAGCGGATCGCAAAAGCTGCTTCCAAATCATCAGTTCTCATTCTGGTGGATCTTTCTGCTGCCTTCGACACTGTGAATCATCAGATCCTTCTGTCCACCCTCTCATCACTGGGCATCACAGGAACCTCCCTCAACTGGTTTGAGTCCTATCTCACAGGTAGGTCCTTCAGGGTCACATGGAGAGATGATGTATCCAAAGCACATCAACTGACCACAGGGGTTCCCCAGGGTTCAGTTCTCGGACCGCTCCTCTTCTCCATTTACACCACATCACTGGGACCCATCATACAGGCACTTGGTTTCTCTTACCATTGCTATGCTGACGACACCCAGCTCTACCTCTCATTTCAACCAGATGATCCCACAGTAGCTGTACGGATCTCAAGCTGTCTGGCAGACATCTCGGCATGGATGAAAGAACATCACCTGCAGCTCAACCTGGCAAAGACTGAGCTTCTCATCCTCCCTCCTAATCCGTCTCTACAGCACGACCTCACTATCCAGCTAGAGTCATCCTCAATCACCCCATCAAGGTCAGTCAGAAATCTTGGAGTAATCTTTGATGATCAGCTGACCTTCACAGACCACATCACAAAGACAGCTCGATCATGCAGGTTTGCTATGCACAACATCAGGAAGATCAGGCCTTTCCTAACTGAGCATGCAACACAACTTCTCGTCCAGGCCCTGGTCATTTCTAGGCTTGATTACTGCAATGCTCTTCTGGCTGGACTTCCATCATGTGCAACTAAACCTCTACAAATGATCCAGAATGCTGCAGCTCGTCTGGTCTTCAACGAGCCCAAAAGGGCCCACGTCACTCCTCTGTTCATCTCTCTGCACTGGCTACCACTCGCTGCTCGCATCAAGTTCAAGGCTTTGACGCTTGCTTACAGATTGACCACAGGTTCAGCTCCCTCCTACTTCCACTCACTACTACAAGTCTACATCCCTACCAGAAGCCTACGATCGGTCAATGAGCGACGGCTCGTGGTACCATCACAGCGGGGCACTAAATCACTCTCCAGAACATTCTCATTCATGGTTCCATGCTGGTGGAATGATCTGCCCACCCTCATCCGGAATGCAGAATCCCTGACAGCATTCAAACACAACTGAAAACTCATCTCTTCCGGGAGCACTTAACATAACATAAAAATAAAAAAAATAAAAAAAATACTTTCCTCTAAATCCTCGCTTGTCTGGCTTATGCTACTACGAGCTATGTCTGAACTTTGTATTTTGAGCACTTCTTGCGTTGTTTTTGCCTCTTCACGATGACTTGCTTGGTTTAGTCCTCAGTTGTAAGTCGCTTTGGATAAAAGCGTCTGCTAAATGACTAAATGTAAATGTAGAAACGGAATACTAAATGAGGCAAAAATAGTGGCCGTGGCTTTTTTTCCAACTAGCACCTGATTGGATCTAGAAAAGTAGGTGTTGTCATTCAGCCTGTCTACTGTCAGTTGGAGGGGCGTGGTTACGGATGTTAAGCAGACAACCGTCAAACCTACGTCATCAGGGAAGGTCCTCCAATGCAGAGGGGAGGGGAAATTTCAGATTTTGATTAAAGATTACAAAGCCAAAAAAAAATTGTGTGTGGATTGACTTGCATGGATGAATTGTTCACCACAAACCGATCAATTTAGGCAAACAAAGTAAGTATGGTCAATTTTGAATTCATGGGGACTTTAAATACAAGTTATCAAACGAAACTATTTTAAAAGACCCAAATTATTTCCCAAAACAAAAGATAAAAAAAAAAACTGGTAAATCATTATGTTAGGCCACTGACCAATCAATGGCTGTAAATGTAATCATAATATCATATAACATCAAACACAATGCATAAACAATTTTTTTAAACAACTTAAACAACACACGCACTCTTTTTGCTACTGTAGAGAGACTGACAAACCCCCCAAGCCAAATTCCCAGTGAAATGCTCTCAGACGGCAAGTGCAGTGAGTTTGCTTCTTTCTTCTCTGAGAAAATTAAGAATATCAGAAAGGTGATCAGCCCATCATTGAGCCGCACTGGGGTCAGACAGATCAGACCACAACCTGAGAAAGTAGTTACTATGTCTGTTTTCGAAGAAATTGATGGCAAAATTTTGGAAGAAACCGTACATCACCTTAAAACATCAACCTGCGCCCTTGACGCACTTCCCACATCTTTCTTCAAAAGTGTGTTAAACAGTTTAGAAGCAGATCTCCTAAAAGTGGTTAATGCCTCACTTCTTTCTGGTAGTTTTCCAAACTCCCTGAAAACTGCAGTTGTCAAGCCCCTCCTGAAAAAGAGCAATCTGGATAAGACTATATTAAGCAACTATAGACCGATCTCAAATCTTCCTTTTATAGGCAAGATCATTGAAAAAGTTGTCTTCAATCAGCTGAACAAATTCTTAATCTCGAATGGATACTTTGACAATTTTCAATCTGGTTTCCGATCGCATCACAGCACAGAGACAGCGCTCATAAAGATAATAAATGATATTCGCTTAAATACTGATACAGGGAAATTATCAGTGCTGGTACTACTCGACCTCAGTGCTGCATTTGACACTGTCGATCACGACATACTTCTTGACAGGCTGGAAAACTGGGTGGGGCTTTCTGGGATAGTCCTAAAATGGTTCAGGTCATACTTAGAAGGGAGAGGTTATTATGTGAGTATAGGAGACCATAAGTCTGAGTGGACATCCATGACTTGCGGAGTCCCTCAAGGCTCAATTCTTGCACCACTCCTATTCAACCTGTATATGCTCCCAATGAGCCAAATAATGAGAAAGAACCGCATCTCTTACCACAGCTATGCAGACGACACACAGCTCTACTTACACACACACACATGATGTTCAACATACACACATGATGTTCAGAGTTCCCAATGCGGAGTTCAGAGTTCCCAATGCGCATGCGCGAGCAGTCGGCGTTTGTGTTTGAAAGCTCCGTCGAATCAATTCATTAATCCTTGATTTTCTTCTTTACCACTCATTTATAAACAAGCACTTTCTATTTTTATATCATGGGAACTTATCCTCGATACTATTCCTTATAAAAAAAAAAAAATCGGATTGCTTTGATATCGCTACTTAGACCCAACTTTGCGAATCTCAGCTACTAGCCTTTAGTCCGCTAGCATTTCACGCGTGGGCTCGCGCCTATTGACCGTCTGATTTTACACCCGTTTCACTGAAAGGATACAGGTTATATCCGGCATTTCAGTCCTAAATTACTAGTGATATTGGTAGTATCACTACTAATCTACTGTTCATCTGTTATGGCGAACATATCGGATGTGTGTCTAACGTTACCTCTGAGTGCAGGTGAGGACACATTCGAACTTATTTCGGTACGATTGGAGCTGGAATCGGTGGAGAAACAGATCCGTGGTCTGCTGGAGAAGCAAGCCGAGCTGCGGGATCGGCGATCAGCGCTTGAAACGTCACGTGCCGATGCTCACAAGTCAGTGGTTAGTAACTTTTTGACTCCGACTTCTTCTACTCCGTGCGTTTCTCTGCCCAGGAGGACGCGATGATCTCTGGCATCATTCACTCCGGCACCAACCCAACACCATGGACCCTGGGTGATCCCACAGCGGAAGACACGAGCCAGGACCAGAGCAAGAACCTCTCCGCCCCTCCCGGTCTTCGAGATCTCCACCCGGAACCGCTTCTCCCCTCTTCGCGAGTCGGAACGCGACGACGCCGTGATCATCGGCACTTCCATGGTCAGTCATGTCTGCGCTACCTCAGGTAAGGGTAAGGTGCGCACTCACTGCCTTCCTGGTGCTCGTGTTCTTGATGTCGCCGCACAGGTTCCCGAGATCCTGAACGGTGACGAGCGCGTCGGAGCCGTTGTCCTCCATGCGGGAACGAACGACATCAGGCTGCGGCAGACGGAGGTTCTGAAGAAGGACTACAGGAGCCTGATCGAGGCGGTACTAGGGATGCAGCGATTACCGGATTTCACAATTAACCGCGCTTTAAAACGTCACGGTTAATTAATCGTAAAGACTATGCTACACCGAGTGTTCTGCAAAGTACGGAACTTTTGCACCTAACACAAAACGAAAACAAAGTTACACCAGCGGTGCACCAGCTTAAAGTGCCGTGCTCGTCAACCACTATGGCAGAGGGACTAGCAGCGACGCTCTATTTCCACCGAAAAAAACACCTAAAGTGCGTGTTCACATATCACGTCTTTTGCGCGCTCAAGTTCGTTATTTCAAATGTAGACACGCGGTATGCGCGCTCATAATGGAAGCGACGCGCTCGTTTTTTCCAAGCGCGTCCGCGCCGCATCTAGATAAAAACATCTCTACTTTTTTTAGAATGCCGCAAGCGCACCGTAGGTCAAGTGACAAGAACTAACACAGCAATGACAGACGCCTCCGGAGCGCAACCGCCCTAGCGCTTTGGAAAAAGGAGAACGCGGCGTGCAACTTTCAGCTTTCAGTGCAACGTAAAAAAAAAAAAACAAGAAAAAACAGCGGAATGTTTTGGTTACGCAAGTCTGTGGAAAACCGAATGTGACGTGCTCTCAAGAGTTTCAGTGAACATTTAACTTAATATTCTATTGCTTTCTCCTGTCTGTGTTGAGTAAATGTTAGGCTTTGTAGTTTTAATATGCCCGGTGTAAAACACTAACATAAGATCATGTAGACTTCTAGGACTACCAATTAACTGCATTTCAGTTATTAATAACACTGCATGAGAGATGTTTTCAGTTTCTTTCTATAATTTTTACTTAAACTTCAAACAAACAAACCAAAATAATGAGATTATAATAGATGATTTTCTTTAAGGCACATGTAAAATTTGGATTAATAATTAAAAAAAGAGTATTAAAATAAGTACAATAATATTGGTGGATAACATTTGGACTATATTTGTTTTATTTTAAAAGAAATACATATTAATATTAATATTTTGCTTGCATTCAATAGAGCCAGCCAAATACTTTGTTTATTCTTATTTTCATTGGGATTTATTATCCCTTTATTTATGTTTTTAAGTCAAATACCAACAAGATATTGTTTTCATGTTATCAAGTTTTCTACCTCAGGTTGAAAATAAATTTAGAACAAACTAAAAACTTAATAATTTTGTGATCTATTTCAATCAAAGAGTCCTGCAGCCTTTGACTTAATTTGTTATTTTTAAAAGAAAAATGCTGGATGTTTACAAAGCACTTCTCTTTAATTTCAAAGGAAGAGATTGATTATTGTTTGCCATTTTATAATTTTGTACTGTGTTGTGGCAGCAATAAATAACACATTAAAATCTAGTGTTGAGTGTTCATGTGATATTATACATTAGTAGTGTTGTGAAATTAATTGATGCATAATAATCGTGATAATCGTTAAACCGTGATTATTTCTCAGACAATAATCGTACTTACAAAATCTGTAATCGTTGCATCCCTAGGCGGTACGCAGCACAGCGCCTGAGGCAACGATCATCGTGTCTGGACCGCTTCCCACGTACCGACAAGGACAGGAAAGGTTCAGTAGATTATTTGCACTAAATGAATGGTTAATGTCATTGTGTAATGAACAAAAACTGCTCTTTGTAAATAATTGGAATCTGTTCTGGGAGCGACCTAGGCTCTACCGTGCTGATGGCCTGCACCCCAGCAGAATCGGAGCGGCTGTTCTGTCGGACAACATCTCCAAGACGTTACACACCGTATGACTAAAAAATCAAATTCCAAATCACAGTCTTTGCTGTGCCAATTTAATTGATATAAGTAGTGTAGAACATTATATAGAAACTGTGTCTATTCCTCGTTTAGTGAGGCCAAATAATAAATCCACTGTAGGATCTAGGAAAATTTTTATTGTAATTAAACCTGAAAATCTAATTATCAGTGAACAAAAACAATTTCTAAAACTAGGTCTTCTAAACATTAGATCGCTCACACCTAAAGCGGTTATTGTAAATGAAATGGTCACAGATAATAGCTTCGATGTACTTTGCCTTACTGAAACCTGGCTTAAACCAAACGAGTATTTCGGTCTAAATGAGTCTACTCCGCCAGGATACTGTTATAAACATGAGCCCCGTCTGATCGGTCGTGGCGGCGGTGTTGCAACAATCTATAGAGATATTCTTAATGTTACTCAGAAAACAGGTCACAGGTTTAACTCGTTTGAAGTACTTGTGCTAAATGTTACGCTCTTAGATGTAAGAAAGAAATCCCTATTATCTCTAGCCTTGGCTACTGTATATAGACCTCCAGGACCATATGCTGATTTCCTAAAAGAGTTTGCAGACTTTCTCTCAGATCTATTGGTCAATGCCGATAAAGCAATAATTGTTGGAGATTTTAACATACACGTAGATAACACAAACGATGCGTTAGGGACTGCGTTTACAGATTTATTAAACTCCTTCGGGGTCAAGCAGAATGTCAGTGGTCCCACTCATCGTCTAAATCATACACTAGATTTAATTATATCATACGGAACCAATCCAACCGATATAGATATTATACCGCAAAGTGACGATCTCACTGATCATCACATGGTAACTTGTATAATACGCACTGCTGAAATATGTCATGTTGCGCCACGTTATAGACCAGGCAGAACAATCCTTCCGACCACTATAGATAGATTTTCAAATAGCTTACCTGATCTATCTCAGCTCCTAAGTGAACCCAAACAAACAGATGAACTAGAGGAAATGACCAGCAGTTTGAGCACCATTATCTCTAGTACATTAGATATTGTTGCACCAATTAGATTAAAAAAGGTTAGAGAGAAAACTAAAGCACCATGGTACAACAGTGCTACGCATGCTATCAAGAGAGAAACTCGTAACCTAGAGCGTAAATGGAAACAAACTAATTTAGAGGTCTTTAGAATCGCGTGGAAAGACAGTATGTCACGTTATAAAAAAGCTCTAAAAGCAGCCAGGGCAGAGCATCTCCGCAAACTAATAGAAAATAACCAAAATAATCCATGGTTTTTATTTAACACCGTGGCTAGACTAACAAATAAACAGACATCGCCAGAGCAAAATATTCCGTTACAGTATAGTAGTAATGATTTTATGAACTACTTCAATAAGAAAATAGAAAACATCCGAGACACAATTGTAAATGTACAATCCTCTATGGTCTCTTATGATTCAGCCTCAACTATCGCCCCTCAAGAACAACTACACCGCTTTACAACTATAGGACAGGAAGAGCTAAATAAACTTATCATTGCATCTAAACCAACAACATGTTTATTAGATCCAATACCAACTAAATTTCTGAAAGAAGTGTTACCTGTAGTGGAAGAGCCTCTTCTTAATATTATCAACTCGTCTTTATCTTTAGGTCATGTTCCAAAAATATTCAAGCTGGCAGTAATAAAACCTCTCATTAAGAAACCGCAATTAGATCCAAATAACTTAGCAAATTACAGACCCATTTCAAATCTTTCATTTATGTCTAAAATACTAGAAAAGACTGTGTCCGCTCAATTGTGCTCTTTCATGCAAGCAAATGAGATATATGAAAAATTTCAGTCAGGATTCAGACCGCATCATAGCACAGAAACTGCGCTAGTTAAAATTACAAATGATTTACTTTTAGCGTCTGACCAAGGCTGTATCTCAATACTAGTTCTACTCGATCTTAGTGCTGCGTTTGACACTATCGATCATAAAATACTCTTGGATCGACTACAAAACTACACTGGTGTTCAGGGACAGGCATTAAGCTGGTTCAGATCGTATTTATCAGACCGTTACCATTTTGTTTGTTTAAATGGGGAAAATTCGAAGATAACGTCAGTAGACTATGGAGTGCCGCAAGGATCGGTGTTAGGCCCTCTGCTATTCTCAATATATATGCTGCCACTTGGTAATATTATAAGAAAACATGGAATTAATTTCCACTGTTATGCTGATGACACTCAATTATATATTTCATCACGGCCAGATGAAAACACTAACTCATCAAAATTGACAGAGTGTCTTAAAGATATAAAATGCTGGATGACGCATAATTTCCTGCTACTAAATCCAGATAAAACGGAGGTATTACTTGTTGGTCCAAAAAACAATCCACAAAACCACTTACAATACAACTTTAATATAGAAGGATGTCCTGTTACTTTATCCTCTACGGTAAAAGACCTGGGTATTATACTAGACCGCAACTTGTCTTTTGAAAATCATATTTCATATGTTACAAGAACAGCCTTTTTCCATCTTAGAAACATTGCTAAATTACGTAACATGCTATCTGTTTCCGATGCAGAAAAGTTAGTTCATGCATTCATGACCTCGAGACTAGATTACTGTAATGCTTTATTAGCTGGTTGTCCTGCATCCTCAATAAACAAGCTACAGTTAGTGCAAAATGCAGCCGCTAGAGTTCTTACTAGGTCAAGAAAATATGATCATATAACACCAATTTTATCATCTCTACACTGGTTACCTATCAAGTTCCGTATCAATTACAAAGTACTATTACTGACCTATAAAGCCCTAAATGGTTTAGCTCCTGTGTATTTAATGGACCTTCTATCGCCCTACAATCCATCGCGTTCTTTAAGATCACTAAATTCGAGGCTTCTAGTCATTCCTAGGATATCTAAGTCCATTAAAGGAGGGAGGGCGTTCTCACATTTAGCTCCTAAACTCTGGAATAGCCTTCCTGATATTGTTCGAGGCTCTGACTCGCTGTCCCAGTTTAAAACTAGATTAAAGACGCATCTCTTTAGCCAAGCATTTACATAATGCTTACCTTTTATAATACTGCTGAATCCGATCAAATGCATTTAATACTATAAAACTTGAAGAGACTGTAGGTTATCTGTATAGGTTGCATAGTATTTGCAGTCATTACGTTCCTGTGTGTATTGCGTGAATGACGGGTGGTTGGGCAGATATTGTGTTGCGGTAGGTAGTATGCCATACGGAACCGTTGTCCACTGAAACTGCCTATTCACGCACCAGTGGGGCTCGACAGCCTTAGTCAACGGGTTGGCGCGTATGGTTGGGCTGCGGAGAGATTGTGAGATTGTGGTTAGGTCTCAGCAGCAGGAGGGACGTAGAGGTCAGTAAGCTGGGCTGAGTTGAGTGGGGGACGGAGGGGGGTGATTTTGGGACGCAAGAGTCACTGTCTTCATGTTTTATCATTTACGACTGTGCTATGGAAATCATCATTATGAACAGCAGCTACGCTAATTATTTTCCCTTTGCTTTTCTGCTGTTATCTCGGGATGCGAGTCCCGAGAAAATGGCGTTCGTCAGCTCCAGTTTGTATCCAGCCTCTCACGGAGACTTCAGATGCTCCAATCACAAAGCCTGTGAAGAGACGACTCAACACGGGCGATATGGACTGTCTATGGTGGACGGCACTGATCCTCAACTACTCGTCTTAAGACCGGCGTGATTACTTGGACTTCCAAAAAATACTCTAAATGTTCCGATCCAATCTGACTTGTAATGCTGCCCGAATCATGCACTGTTCCTTCGTTGGCCAGAGGAGAACTGGCCCCCCGACTGAGTCTGGTTTCTCCCAAGGTTTTTTTCTCCATTCTGTCACCTGATGGAGTTTTGGTTCCTTGCCACTGTTGCCTTGGCTTTTGGCTTGCTTAGTTGGGGACATTTAACATTTAATATTCAATAATATTATTGATCTGCCAATTTCTTTTAGAAACAAACTTTGTTATATTGTTTTCATGTTATCACTGTGAAGCGCTTTGATACAATCTGTATTGTAAAAAGCGCTATATAAATAAAGGTGACTTGACTTGACTTGACACACACACACACAAACACACACAGCTCTACTTAGCCCTATCGCCTAACGACTACAGCCCCATTGACTCCCTGTGCCAATGCATTGATGAAGTAAACAGTTGGATGTGCCAAAACTTTCTTCAGTTAAACAAAGACAAAACTGAAGTCATTGCGTTTGGAAACAAAGATGAAGTTCTCAAGGTGAATGCAGGGGTCTAACAACTAAAAATCAAGTCAGGAATCTTGGTGTGTCTCTAGAGTCAGACCTTAGTTTCAGTAGTCATGTCAAAGCAATAACTAGATCAGCATACTATCATCTGAAAAATATTGCAAGAATTAGATGCTTTGTTTCCAATCAAGACTTAGAAAAACTTGTGCATGCTTTCATCACCAGCAGGGTGGATTATTGTAATGGACTCCTCACTGGCCTTCCTAAAAAGACCATAAGACAGTTGCAGCTCATACAGAACGCTGAGCAGAACCAGAACATATGAACACATCACACCAGTCCTCAGGTCTCTACACTGGCTCCCAGTTACATTTAGGATTGACTTCAAAGTATTATTACTGGTATATAAATCTTTTAATGGGCTAGGACCTCAATATATTGCAGATATGCTCACTGAATATAAACCCAACAGATCACTCAGATCATTAGGATCACATCAGTTAGAAATACCAAGGGTTCGCTCTAAGCATGGGGAGTCTGCTTTTAGCTATTATGCCAGCCGCAGCTGGAACCAGCTTCCAGAGGAGATCAGATGTGCTCCTACAGTAGTCACATTCAAATCCAGACTCAAAACACATCTGTTAAGCTATGCATTTACTGAATGAGCACTGTGCATAGGCGTCATTTACGGGGGGACGGGTGGGACATGTCCCCACCACTTTTTGCCAGGGTCGATATTGTCCCCACCACTTTTGAAACATCTCGCGTCACGGATGTACCAATACAAATAAAATATCTCCAGTTAACTAGCAGCATTCGTTTCATTCATTTGTTAAATAAGACGCGATCTAGCGCTGAAATGTGTTGTCTTCACTCGGACGCGCGCTTCAATCCGTTGCAGAGATTCTATTCGTTCCAGAGAAATCACAATTCAAAATGCACACAAACGTGTCCCTGCTTCTCTGGGTTCTAATCCGCACTCGTATAGTTTTTTTTTCCCTCATCAAAACCGATAATGTTCATCAGTGATAAAGTATATCAAGATTCTTGATATACAACCACTGATAAACATTATCGGTTTTGATGAGGGGAAAAAACTATACCGAGTGCGGACTAGAACCCTCAACCTCCGACACGCTTGGCAAAAATTCTGCCACATATGCAACGCAGGCGGATCTATGTATTTATTCACGTAAAAATTCACGATACTAACAACATTATATTAGATCTCATTTTACGACCAATTAAACCCAAAGTACCATCACATTTTTGGTCGGACATCATACATTTTTATTTATTTCAATCAGTAAGCTACAGGACATCGTCTTTCAAACCATGACCTGCGCGAAAGAGAAAAAAGAATGAATGTGTCATTGTACCCAGCACTTTTGAAAATGCCCTTCCGAATGCGTCTCTGTCCCCACCACATTTCAAACCAAACTGACGCCCATGGCACTGTGCCACTGTTCGTCCGACTGTTTTTACTGTACTTTATTTTTTATTCTAAACTGTTTTAATTATTCTTATTTGTTTTGATTATTTTAATTTCTTCTATGTAAAGCACTTTGGATTACCATTGTGTATGAAATGTGCTATATAAATAAACTTGCCTTGCCTTGCCTTGCCTAAACAAATTTTCACTTCGTTCGACGCTGAACCGCAATTACGTTACAGTTTCTGTGATCGAGGAGCATGCGCTAATATTATCAGTGTCGCTTTAACGCAAACAGGAAACTCACGAATATTCATGTAAGCCCCGCCCAGTGCTGTCGAATATTCAGAACAGATGTTAATAAATCAATCACATTCGTCATTCCGGACAGGCGCAGTAACCAGCAGTTGTGTCTGATGAACAGTGTGATCAACATGGCTTCGTCTTCAGATGAGTGCAGGTTTCTGGATGAATTAAAGAAGAACCGCGTTAAAATAACTCTATCAGACACTGAAATCACTGGCGTTATTCAGCGAGTCCACCCGAAGAAGACTGTGCTTTTAGAGGACGGTAAAGCCCAATCAACATCTCTTAATAACTGCAGTTTGTAGAGTTACTACAGTTAAAGTGTGTTTATCCCTGCAGTGTCTGAGGCGAATAACTGCAGTTTATAGAGTTACTACAGTTGAAGTGTGTTTATTATTATTATAGATTATAGAGTTACTACAGTTGAAGTGTGTTTATTCAGTGTCTGAGGTGAATAACAGCAGATTATAGAGTTAGTTGAAGTGTGTTTATTCCTGCAGTGTCTGAGGTGAATAACAGCAGATTATAGAGTTACTACAGTTGAAGTGTGTTTATTCCTGCAGTGTCTGAGGTGAATAACAGCAGATTATAGAGTTAGTTGAAGTGTGTTTATTCCTGCAGTGTCTGAGGTGAATAACAGCAGATTATAGAGTTAGTTGAAGTGTGTTTATTCCTGCAGTGTCTGAGGTGAATAACAGCAGATTATAGAGTTAGTTGAAGTGTGTTTATTCCTGCAGTGTCTGAGGTAAATAACAGCAGATTATAGAGTTACTACAGTTGAAGTGCGTTTAATCCTGCAGTGTCTGAGGTGAATAACAGCAGATTATAGAGTTACTACAGTTGAAGTGTGTTTATTCCTGCAGTGTCTGAGGTGAATAACAGCAGATTATAGAGTTAGTTGAAGTGTGTTTATTCCTGCAGTGTCTGAGGTAAATAACAGCAGATTATAGAGTTACTACAGTTGAAGTGTGTTTATTCCTGCAGTGTCTGAGGTGAATAACTGCAGATTATAGAGTTAGTTGAAGTGTGTTTATTCCTGCAGTGTCTGAGGTGAATAACAGCAGATTATAGAGTTACTACAGTTGAAGTGTGTTTATTCCTGCAGTGTCTGAGGTGAATAACAGCAGATTATAGAGTTAGTTGAAGTGTGTTTATTCCTGCAGTGTCTGAGGTAAATAACAGCAGATTATAGAGTTACTACAGTTGAAGTGCGTTTAATCCTGCAGTGTCTGAGGTGAATAACAGCAGATTATAGAGTTACTACAGTTGAAGTGTGTTTATTCCTGCAGTGTCTGAGGTGAATAACAGCAGATTATAGAGTTACTACAGTTGAAGTGTGTTTATTCAGTGTCTGAGGTGAATAACAGCAGATTATAGAGTTACTACAGTTGAAGTGTGTTTATTCCTGCAGTGTCTGAGGTGAATAACAGCAGATTATAGAGTTACTACAGTTGAAGTGTGTTTATTCCTGCAGTGTCTGAGGTGAATAACTGCAGATTATAGAGTTACTACAGTTGAAGTGTGTTTATTCAGTGTCTGAGGTGAATAACTGCAGATTATAGAGTTACTACAGTTGAAGTGTGTTTATTCCTGCAGTGTCTGAGGTGAATAACTGCAGATTATAGAGTTACTACAGTTGAAGTGTGTTTATTCAGTGTCTGAGGTGAATAACTGCAGATTATAGAGTTACTACAGTTGAAGTGTGTTTATTCCTGCAGTGTCTGAGGTGAATAACTGCAGATTATAGAGTTACTACAGTTGAAGTGTGTTTATTCAGTGTCTGAGGTGAATAACTGCAGATTATAGAGTTACTACAGTTGAAGTGTGTTTATTCCTGCAGTGTCTGAGGTGAATAACAGCAGATTATAGAGTTACTACAGTTGAAGTGTGTTTATTCAGTGTCTGAGGTGAATAACAGCAGATTATAGAGTTACTACAGTTGAAGTGTGTTTATTCCTGCAGTGTCTGAGGTGAATAACTGCAGATTATAGAGTTACTACAGTTGAAGTGTGTTTATTCCTGCAGTGTCTGAGGCGAATAACAGCAGATTATAGAGTTACTACAGTTGAAGTGTGTTTATTCCTGCAGTGTCTGAGGTGAATAACAGCAGATTATAGAGTTACTACAGTTGAAGTGTGTTTATCCCTGCAGTGTCTGAGGTGAATAACTGCAGATTATAGAGTTACTACAGTTGAAGTGTGTTTATTCCTGCAGTGTCTGAGGTGAATAACAGCAGATTATAGAGTTACTACAGTTGAAGTGTGTTTATTCCTGCAGTGTCTGAGGTGAATAACAGCAGATTATAGAGTTACTACAGTTGAAGTGTGTTTATTCAGTGTCTGAGGTGAATAACAGCAGATTATAGAGTTACTACAGTTGAAGTGTGTTTATTCCTGCAGTGTCTGAGGTGAATAACTGCAGATTATAGAGTTACTACAGTTGAAGTGTGTTTATCCCTGCAGTGTCTGAGGTGAATAACAGCAGATTATAGAGTTACTACAGTTGAAGTGTGTTTATTCCTGCAGTGTCTGAGGTGAATAACAGCAGATTATAGAGTTACTACAGTTGAAGTGTGTTTATTCCTGCAGTGTCTGAGGTGAATAACAGCAGATTATAGAGTTACTACAGTTGAAGTGTGTTTATTCCTGCAGTGTCTGAGGTGAATAACAGCAGATTATAGAGTTACTACAGTTGAAGTGTGTTTATTCCTGCAGTGTCTGAGGTGAATAACTGCAGATTATAGAGTTACTACAGTTGAAGTGTGTTTATTCCTGCAGTGTCTGAGGTGAATAACAGCAGATTATAGAGTTACTACAGTTGAAGTGTGTTTATTCCTGCAGTGTCTGAGGTGAATAACTGCAGATTATAGAGTTAGATGAAGTTTGTTTATTCCTGCAGTGTCTGAGGTGAAAAGCGGACGGAAGTTTCCAGGTGTCAAACTGATTTTCGGACACGAGATTTTGAAAGGTAATTAAACTCATAATCTCATAATTTTTCAGTAATCCGATGGTAACCTCGTTATTAAAGTATTTTAGCAGGTGAAACAACTAATTACATCGGTGCAGTTTTTATTGATGAGCTAATTATTATCTTGCTTTTTTTGACAGTGGATTTCATCAGTTCTGTGAACGAAGACCTGTGAGTGTCTTTATACTAATTTAATGTGTTTTATCGCTTCATTTTGTTTTCTTGAATCGGTACAGGTCATGATTGTTCATTTATTTGCTGTGATTTCAGTGTTAATGAAGAGCAGAGGTCAGAGTTCAGCTCTTTCAGGAGGAAGATCATCATGGGTAAATAAAGGTCTTCATGTTTCTGTCAATCTCACACGTCACTTTATAGGCCAACCGGCAGGATTATCGATAAAAACAAGCTCTGTGATCAACAAAGGTTTATGATTCTTGTAGGTTCAGTCCATCAAGATAATTATCAAAGATGAACACAACTTTTATGACTTTTGAAGCCCAAATGCAGCTCCCAGAAGTAAAAAGCTAAAGGAAGGCTATAAACGAACTACACCACGGTCACATGGCTTCTACGTCATCATCACTGAGCTTCCAACTCTTTCAGTCTTCATCTAGACACATTTTCCCAGAACGTTTGAGTTATAGTAGTGTATAAGAGCAGGATTGTAAGCGTACCGCTGCTGTAAAAGCGGACTGCGTTTAGCTGTTCAGCTGATGATGTTTATCTCCTCGTCTGGCGTCTCATTTAACCACTTGTTAGCATCCGCCTTTTTCAAGACACGTCACAGCTTCAAATAATCGCGAGTGGGGTAATACTGATGTATTTTATGTCGTAGAATAAAAGCTGAAAGTGTCTTGAGCTGGTGTTCACCACAGACCTTCAGCCATTTACCCCAAACCCCATTGACTTCAGGACGCGCGTGTGAGAGCGAGGCTGTGCGGATCAGACGTGGAATGGCATCCGCTCCCAGATCACTGACAGTTTCCCACTGGAGATTTTTGTCTATTGAAATTTCTTGGACAGATTTTGCAGCGTTTCCTCAGCAGAACAATTCAAAAACACATGAAATAACAGCACAAGCCACTGTAGAGACATACAGTCACACCAAACATTATCCAGACACCAGATATCATTTTTTATATTTTTTCACTAGTGTGTGCAGGACACTATAGTTCATTTATGTAAATGAAGAGAGCTAAATAAAGTAAACTGTGACATATTATACCCAGTAAAACCCAGTAAAATTTATAAATATTTGGTACCAAAAATTATTCTGACACTTTGACCTGATCATGTTTTGCTGAAGTGTTTTTTCTTTAATTGCTAATGCACCTTTCTGCAAGACTTCTTCGGTCACTGTCTGTGCTCCCAGAGTAACATAGAGTGCAGCCTTAATGGATCTGGCTCCCAGGCTCCACCAAAGTGAGGTGCATTTGGTGGATTGAACTGAAAAAAGGATCTGGTGCTTAGCCAATTTGGTCTGCAGCTTTTCGCACTTGGCCTCAAAACTTGCTTTGAGCTCGTGCTCCCCTCTGCGGAAGTTGGTCCCACAGTCAGAGAGAGGCTCGATGGGAGTTCCCCGTCTAGCCACGAACCTTCTGAGTGTTATAAGGAATGAGTCGGTATCCATGTTGGGCAGCACATCTAGGCAGTGTTGTTTTCGTCAACGATGACGATAACGAAATGATTTCGTTGAGGCACTTTTTTTTATGACGATAACGCGACGATGACTAGCTAAAAATGGCTCTAAGGTGACTAAAACATGACGAGACGTTTTCGAGTTTTCGTTGACGAGACGGAACGAAAATGATTACAAGTCTGACGTTCACAATCACAAGCATGTCATTTCTGCCTATTTTGCGTGAAATCTGTCTGTTTTGAGCTAAAAAAAAAGTATCAGCAATGCTGCCGCTTCCTTGTTTTGGGTTGGCTACCCATGCCGCCGCGCGCACCAGATTCCACACAACACAACTGCGGCTAGTCACTCACCACACATCTTCGAAGGACCACGGCAGCGATCGAAGCCAATAAACGGGCTTGGTGGTCGGAAACGACGAGATGATTTATGGACATACTTTCAGTTTCAGTATAATCCAGCGGTTCTCAAAGTGTGGGGCGCGCCCCACTGGCGGGACGGGTCTCCTCCAAATGGGAGGAAATTTTCCGTTTTATGCTTTTGTATCTTTATTCGCTCATGGCGTCCGCATCGTCAAATTCATCTTTGCTGCGACACCGAACACTCCAGTTTATTAATAAACAATTAAATGTCTCCTTGCTATTTTTTTTACACATTTATAATCATTACTTTTGCCGGTTCTTTGTGGCAAGCTTTATGCGTGCGGTCGTGCGCTCGAGTGCGGCTATAACGCTCATTATCCTGTATAGCCTATTTAAGTAATTAAATTAATACAAAGGGGCGATTTGTCCACTAATGTTTTAAATGAACAACTACTAGTCGACTAGAATAAAAACTTTAGTCGGAGGCAGCTCTTATTCCACATATTCTGGAACCAGCAGGCCATTCTGTGTTGAGCGCGCGACCCTGAGCTGAATGAGCGAGCGGAGGGATATTCAGAAATGCGCTCTCCGCTCACATGCTCTGATCGGAACAAAGGAATGTTACAATAATTAATCATTAGTTTATATCTTATACACTGCCCATACACTACCCATCATTTTAATCCCATATCAAACACAGTATGTTATGTCTATTTTATCTATTTAAAAAAAAAATCACGTTTTTAAGTAGGCTAAAGGCAGAGAGCTGTGTGCATTCTTCTTCCCTTTGCCACATCATATCTCTGTGAGATGGGCTTTTCAGCTTCACTGAAAACAAAGTACAGATCTCGGCTGAACATTGAGCATGACGTTTGAGAAATTGTGCAATGCAAAACAGGCTCATTGCAGCCACTAATGCAGGGATAAATAGACCTGTCTTGCCAAATGGATTTCTATTCTTTTCTCTTTTTGTAACAGATTGCAAAGTGGCACTTTTATTTCTTTTCCATTTTTGAACTTGATACAAATTGACACAGCTGCACTTTTATTTTCTCTATTTTTTAAAGACTATTTTTTTTTTACTAAAATTGACTAAAACTTGACTAAAACTAGACTAAAACTTGACTAAAACCTTTTTTTGTTTTCGTCGACTAAAACTTGACTAAAACTATTAAGTTTATAAGTGACTAAAATGTGACTAAAACTAATAAAGCATTTTCGTCCAAAAGACTAAGACTAAGACTAAAACTAAAAGGGCTGCCAAAAACAACACTGCATCTAGGTGAATGCACCTGGTGGTCATACACTTAAACTATTCCCCATCTCTTTTCCGTACTCCGACCTCGCTTGACCTGGAACGTGCCAAAGCAATCTACTCCTGTTGAATAAAATGAAGGCTTCAGGAGGCGGAGACGACAAGGGGTCCGATCTGCCATCTTAGGAATAGCAGGCCTTGGAGGATCCAAAACTTGCGCCAGAGCTCTGCAAAGACCCTCTCCGATCCAGAATGGAGTAACTTCTTGTCAAACTGTCGTATGATAAGTTTGGTAATATGGTGCTATGGTTCTAGCATAATCGGGTGTACGACATCTTCCAGACTAGTAGAACGGTGCAACCTAACCTACTCGGATAAGGCCCCTAGAGTGGCCCAAAGGTAGAGTGGTCTTCAGCGGCTGGGATCTCTGGAACAGTAATGGCTGACATAATGCCACAGAACGCAGACCTCTTCATCTCTATTTCATCTGGGACCTCCACAAAAGAAGTTCCTTCGGCTACCACAACTCTCACGTGGTAGCTGAAGGAAGGCAGGACCTTGGCTGAACTGGTTTGGCTTGGCTAGGTTGGATAGTGTCATCCCTCTGGTGATAGCATCTGCGGGGTTATTCTGTGTGTCCACATACCTCCATGACAGGTGATCCGTCAGCTCCTGAATCTCAGATACACGAGTCCCTACAATCACCTTGTATCTGCAGGACTCTGTCTGTATCCAGGTAAGTACTGTGGTGGCTTCAGACCACAGCACTGCATCCCTCTTTCTGAAGGGTGAACTCTCTGGATCATCTGGGCAAGCTGAGCTCCGGTAAGGGCGGCACAGAGCTCAAGCCGTGGCATTGACTGTTGTTTCTTCTGTGCCGTTCTTGAGCATGCCAGCACAAAAGCTACATGGACTTGGCCATGAGGATCCTCACCATGTAGGTAAGCAACTGACCCATAGACGGACTCTGATGCATCATAAAAGACGTGAAGCTCGATGGTGTGTCCTGTGGGAAGTAGCTCCGGGAGAGACTGACCGTTGGGAGCTGAGAGAGCTCTTCTTCCCATGTAGTCCAGGCTTGCAGGAGGTAAACCGTTAAGTTTGGGTCGTCCCAGTCGCGGTCTTTGGCCCACAGTCTCTGGACCAAAACTTTGGCCCTTGTAGGGAAGGACAGGATATGATCCAGGGGATCATACTGGCTTGCTAGCATCTTATAGATATTTTACATGGTTGTCTGGCTTGGGGCAACCGGGCGATGCCTGTAATGGAGTGTGTCCTCAATGAAGTGCCAACTGAGGCCTAGCATCATCTCTTGAGCTTCACCATGCATCTGAGAAACCCATCTTTCGCTGCTGTCAGACTTGGCCTCCTTAGGTAGGTTGCGAATCACCTCTGGCTGGTTACTGGCCCACTGGCGAATATCGAAGTCACCTGCAGCTAGAAGGGTTCTAAACCTCGTCACAAGGTTACTGGTTTCTACTACGGTGGGTAGACTCTGCAGGCAGTTATTGACGTAAAAACACTGTTCAGCACTGTGGCGGACATTTTCCCCTGGTTGACTTGACTCCAAAGGAACCTCAGCAAGGGCTTGTCTCTATCCAGCAGGCGGACCTGGTGAAACATCCCTTTAATGTCTCCACTTACTGCGACTCGATGCTCTCTGAGCCTTTCAGAGCTTCAGAGTAGGGAATATTAGACTCTCATGAGCTAGCACAAAGCGATGTGCATGTGGCACCTTGACATGCTTCAGCAAGATGGCATACTTGTAATGCTCAGACTGAGAAGGATGGAGTATGCTAAGGGAAAGGCGTAGCTATGCCTACTCCACATATTGAGCTCTATCTTTTTGTTGAAGTCAGGAAATGTTAGGCCTTCTATATTGGGGGGTGCATGCTGATAGCTGGTGGAGGGATAATGGGCCAACATGGCTGGGTTCCCTTGGTAGAAAGGTTGGGGTACATAAGGAGGCTGATGTATTGACTGGTGCACGGGTAGAGGCATCATCTGATCGAGAGCTGGATTTACATGTAGCGATCTGGGAGGAGCCACATGTGGGAGATAGATATGAGGCTCAGGTGGCACCAGATGTGGATTTCCCAACTGAGGCTCCCTACCTTTCTCGTGTTGGCTGCCGGGTGCAGCTGCGTTGGGGTTACAATTACCTGATATGGGGTAGGATGAGAGTGAGCTATATGATGAGGCATTTCTTAACAAGCCTACGGACTGCTGTAGGCCCTGGGGTGACCCTTTGGGATGGCTGGGCTGAAGGTGAGCTGGTGGATGTTCAGTATCCTGTTTGATAGCTTGAACGTCATGGCGTGGATTGAGTGTATGCCGAGGGGGTTGGGTGACTCTGCTGAGAGGCGGAGGAGGTGTAATTTGTTCTAGCTGGTGGGTTAATTCTGCAGTTAAGCTTGGGTGATCCTTAGTTCTGTGGTGGTGAGGAGCAAATGCTGGGGAAGGCTGTGGTTAGCCTCCTCTGTCTGGGTAAAGTTGGCGTACTGGGGTCTGATGCCGATGACCTCCTTGACCACTGAGCTGAGGTCTGAGGGAATGGTGCTGCAGGGAAAGCTCCAAAAGCTCTGTTTCTTGGCCGTTTCACTCTGTTGCCTCCCTGTCTCCAAAGCCTGATGAACAGCTCCCTCTGCTCTTCGTGCCTGTGCTTATGCGTTAAGCTATGCGGGTCTGTATATTCGACTAAAAAATCATTCAGATATCTTGGGCGTTGAACTGAGCATTTGGGGCGCACAAGTGAAACAGGGAGGCTGATTCCTTCTTTACTGGTTACCATATCGTTGACACTATCTGGCTCGAAGGACCATAAATTGTAATGGGGCTCTACTGGTTACGAAAATTAGTCACTAATATGGGGTGTCTAGTCAGGACACGGAAGGCAGGGATTTAATATATACTTTGAAATACATATGCACTGGCCCTATTTCTTATGAACTTTACAGTGTAGGTTTGGTTCTAAAGGAAAGGAAATAAACATAGATGTTAACTAACATAACACATTTGAGGCTAATAACTCTCCCTAGATACTTAAACGATGTTAAACGTCCTGAAACGTGAACTACAATAAGAATGCCATACAAGCTACACATACAACAAGTCAAGTCAAATATATTTATATAGCGCTTTTCACAATACAGATTGTATCAAAGCTGCTTCACAGTATCAATCAAAACAACTTACAACAAACAGTGTTTGTTTATTACTGGAAAAAGTCACTGAATGTAAACTCGACCATAAACTGCTAATATTAACTTATTAGTGATATAATTGTAACTTACTTGTGGTCACTGACGCACACTACACACACAGCTGAACAACACAAACACGCACAACAAACACACACGAACAACACAAACAAACACCTGAAACACAACAAACACACACATCAAACACAACAAACAAACACACATGAACAACACAAACAAAAACATCAAACACACACACCTGGGCACAGCCCTACAAACACAGCTGAACAACACAAACACACACATCAAACATAACAAATACACACCTGAACAACTCAAACATACACATCAAACACAACAAACAAACACACATGAACAACACAAACAAAAACATCAAACACACACACCTGGGCACAGCCCTACAAACACAGCTGAACAACACAAACACACACATCAAACATAACAAATACTAGGGGTGTCCCCGACTAAGGATTTTCATAGTCGAATCAGATTCGTCAAGTCCTGCCTATAGTCGACTAATAGTCGAATCATGTGTGTGGGTGTTGGGGAGGGGGCGGGGCTTTAACATTTTAAAGCCGCGATGTACAGAACATCACACAAAGATATAGAAGAAAATGTATAAAAACATTTTGGATCAATAAAACTAAGAAATAACATAAATAACTGCAGAAAGGCCACACTGCAGATAGGATTTGCATTTCACATGCAAATCAAATTAAATCGGCTGAATTGCCTGTACGAGCATGCTCTATTAGGCCTACAGCGCAACATCGATGCACTGAAAAATAATCAACAATTAAGAACACAATATACATTTATAATAAATAAAAATACAAAACGAAATAAGTCAGAATCAAGTCACAAGAAGCAGAACAAATGCGCAAAATGCCTAAATTGCAGGGGAACAAGTATTAAAAACACAAGTCACAAATAGTTAAATTAGATCACCATGAGTGATCAATTAATAAAATAAAAATAAAGAAATTATTAAAATAACGAAAGTATGGCCAGGATTGTCAACTTTGTCTTTTTAACTGCAGAAACAACAATAAACGCAAAACTGGAGCGGCAGTCTTTAGCTAAACGTGCTCACAGTATCCAAAAATCAAATTGGAACCGGCTGAAATGTTTTGAAATCACTTGTACCCAGACCTGATCGAAAAAACAAAATCCAGTCTTTCACTCGGCCTGTGTCCGTTTGAGTCTTTTCAAATTGTGTGCGCGGATAAAATACATTCTAAAATGCTTAACGTGAAAAACGCTTATAATGGCTTTGTCCTAAAACTGTTATATTAAAAGATCAAATTCTGTACACACCTTATTAATAAAGCATACTATATAGCCTACAGAAAAGCAGATGAGCCCAGAATATGAACGCAACGCGTTTTATTATAGGCTACGTTAAGCATTTTCCTCCCATGGAAAACCGTTAAAGAAAAAGCTTTACGTGACTTTCTATGAAGAAACGCGTTGGGTTCATCTTCTGGGTTCATCTGCTTATCTGCACATAGAATGGTTTCTTAAGGTGTGTAGCCTACTGTGTACATAAGCACGTAAAAGTGCCATTTAAGCGTTTTAAAAGCTTTTTTCACGTTAAGCGTTTTAGAACGTCCCGAGGAAAACCAGCCTGTTAACGTTGGCCGGCAGAAGTGCGATCATGGTTTTCCTGATGCTAAATCCAGCCTTGGAGAATATCCTTTCTGATGGTGTGCATCTTTAGATTTTCTTATCCCAGACATTTTTAAAGATTTAAATCCCTGCCGACACGACGCTCCTCTGTCGGTCACGGATCGAAAGTGAAACTTAAATCTGTCACGGGGTGTTTGGATTTATTCACGCTGCACGCACGTTAAAAAAATATTTATTAAAAGCTTCTTTCTTTGCACATTTTTATTGACAGCATTATCATTATAGGCTGTATATTAACGAATTGACAGAAAACCAGTAGTTCTATGTGAAATCAGACATTGAGCACACTCATATAGCCAAAATGACATAATCCTCGTTTAATAACACATCTGCGAAGATTCGACCGTGAGATTGGTAGTCGAATCAGGCTCCTCCTATCGAAGCATCGAATCTTCGACTATTCGGGGTCACCCCTAACAAATACACACCTGAACAACACAAACATACACATCAAACACAACAAACACACACCTGGGCACAGCCCTACACACACAGCTGAACAACACAAACACAAACGCACACCTGAAACACAAACAAACACACACCTGAACAACACAAACATACACCTGAAAAACAACAAATACACACACCTGGGAACAGCCGTAGGGCTGAGAAGGGCAGAGAAGAAGTATGGAGTAGGAAGTATGTGTTAACCACATGGAGAAGCTTTCTCACTGATGCTGTCTTGCTTTTTAAGGCAACACACACAGTTGAACAACACAAACACAACAAACACGCACACCTGAAACACAACAAACACACACACCTAGGCACAGCCCTACACACACAGCTGAACAACACACACACACACACACACACACACACACACACACACACACACACACACACACACACCTGAAACACAACAAACACACACACACACCTGAAACACAACAAACACACACCTGAACAACAAACATACACCTGAAATACAACAAAGACACACCTGACCAATAATCATATACCTGAAACACAAACACGCACCTGAACAACACAAACTCAACAAACACACACCTGAAACACAACAAACACACCTGAACAACACAAACATACAACTGAAACACCACAAACTCGCAAACCTGGGAACAGCCCTACACACACAGCTGAACAACACAAACACACACATCAAATACACACCTGAAACACAACAAACAAACACCTGAACAACACAAACATACACCTGAAACGCAACAAACAAACAACAAACACACAGACCTGGGCACAGCCTTACACACACAGCTGAACAACACACACACACACATCAAACACAACAAACACACACACCTGAAACACATCAAACACACCTGAACAACACAAACACACACCTGAAACACAACAAACACACACACCTGGGCACAGCCCTACACACAGCCTCGCTTTCATTCCCGTTCGAGATTAAAGATGGCGCTGCTGTGAATAAGCTCTATTGCAAACATTGGTTTCCTGCACTGTTACTCATCTAGTTATGTGCTTAACAGCTTAAGAATCAAGTCTCGCACATTCACAGAAAATACTTCCACATAGCAAAATAATGAGGATCTCGAGTTTCCCTTCAGCCTCTGTGTTTCCCTGTGTTCCCTCAGATGGGGATGAACACGACCTGAACTATGTGCTGATCGACGAGCTTCATGAGAAGTTTGGGCCTGCAGTGAGTAAGACATCATCTCCCTCTTGTGTAGTCTGTTCCACTCATGCATGATGATGAGGATGATGATGATGATGATGATGAGAATGATGAGAATGATGAGGATGATGAGGATGATGAGGAGGATGAGGAGGATGAGGATGAGGATGGTGTATTTCAGGTCATGCACATTAAAGAGCAGAGAGTGATCGGCCTCGGTGCGGATGTGTTCGGGCTGACTGAGCAGGAGAGGCTGTGCTGGCTACAGGTGACAGGAACACCTCGTCTTCTGTTGGTGTGTGTGTGTGTGTGTGTACGTGTATATGAAGGACTGTTCTGATGCAGGTCGCCACGAAGAGAGTCGTCTACCTGTTCGATATACTCCTGCTTGGAGGACAAGCGATTAAAAACGGGCTGTCCATGATTCTGGAGAATCCCCACATTCTGAAGGTCAGCTGATGTAGTGCTCTCAGCAAGCGTGTGTGTGTGTGTGTGTGTGTGTGTGCTGACTCCTCTGCCTCCTCAGGTGGTGCACGACTGCCGCTGTGTGGCCCGGTGTCTGAGAGCCCAGTTCAACGTCAACCTCACCAACGTCTTCGACACGCAGGTGGGTCAGGGGTCAGGGGTCACGTACACACCTGAACCAGCTGAGGAAGATTGCTGGGAGACCGATCGTTTCACAGTGACGAACAGGACGATAACAGAGTCAATAATGCAAACTTCATCAGAGATGAGACTAATTGAGTTGAAGTGTGTGTGTTCTGGGGTCTCATATATAACCGTCGCACAGAACAGGCCCTGATAGGCCTACGCATTTCTCACGCATGAGCTGTGATTTATAAACACACACACACACACATATGTTTTGGTGTACGCCATGTTTGGCTCTCTGCGCACGTACACTCTCAGTGCGGATCCCACACAGTTGTATAAACGAGAGCCCAGTGTCTGTGAAGCACAGGAGTGTTGTGTGTCCTCAGGTGGCGGACCTCATGCTGTTCTACACCGAGACCGGCGGGTTTCTCCCGGACCGGCTCAGCCGACTCCCAGAGCTGCTCCACCTCCACCTGAAGCTGCCCGCCCACGCCCTCTCCCCCCTGTGGGCCCGAGAGCAGCACACACAGGTCTGACACACACACACACACACACACACACTGCCCGCCCACGCCCTCTCCCCCCTGTGGGCCCGAGAGCAGCACACACAGGTCTGACACACACACACACACACACACACACTGCCCGCCCACGCCCTCTCCCCCCTGTGGGCCCGAGAGCAGCACACACAGGTCTCTCACACACACACACACACACACACACACACTGCCCGCCCACGCCCTCTCCCCCCTGTGGGCCCGAGAGCAGCACACACAGGTCTGACACACACACACACACACACTGCCCGCCCACGCCCTCTCCCCCCTGTGGGCCCGAGAGCAGCACACACAGGTCTGACACACACACACACACACACACACACTGCCCGCCCACGCCCTCTCCCCCCTGTGGGCCCGAGAGCAGCACACACAGGTCTGACACACACACACACACACACACACACTGCCCGCCCACGCCCTCTCCCCCCTGTGGGCCCGAGAGCAGCACACACAGGTCTGACACACACACAGGTCTGACACACACACACACACACACACACACACACACACACACACACACACACACACACACTGCCCGCCCACGCCCTCTCCCCCCTGTGGGCCCGAGAGCAGCACACACAGGTCTGACACACACACACACACACACACACACTGCCCGCCCACGCCCTCTCCCCCCTGTGGGCCCGAGAGCAGCACACACAGGTCTGACACACACACACACACACACACACACTGCCCGCCCACGCCCTCTCCCCCCTGTGGGCCCCTAGAGCAGCACACACAGGTCTGACACACACACAGGTCTGACACACACACACACACACACACACACACACACACTGCCCGCCCACGCCCTCTCCCCCCTGTGGGCCCGAGAGCAGCACACACAGGTCTGACACACACACAGGTCTGACACACACACACACACACACACTGCCCGCCCACGCCCTCTCCCCCCTGTGGGCCCGAGAGCAGCACACACAGGTCTGACACACACACACACACACACACACACTGCCCGCCCACGCCCTCTCCCCCCTGTGGGCCCGAGAGCAGCACACACAGGTCTGACACACACACACACACACACACACACTGCCCGCCCACGCCCTCTCCCCCCTGTGGGCCCGAGAGCAGCACACACAGGTCTGACACACACACACACACACACACACACTGCCCGCCCACGCCCTCTCCCCCCTGTGGGCCCGAGAGCAGCACACACAGGTCTGACACACACACACACACACACACACACTGCCCGCCCACGCCCTCTCCCCCCTGTGGGCCCGAGAGCAGCACACACAGGTCTGACACACACACACACACACACACACACACACACACACACACACACTGCCCGCCCACGCCCTCTCCCCCCTGTGGGCCCGAGAGCAGCACACACAGGTCTGACACACACACAGGTCTGACACACACACACACACACACACACACTGCCCGCCCACGCCCTCTCCCCCCTGTGGGCCCGAGAGCAGCACACACAGGTCTGACACACACACACACACACACACACACACACACACACACACACACACTGCCCGCCCACGCCCTCTCCCCCCTGTGGGCCCGAGAGCAGCACACACAGGTCTGACACACACACACACACACACACACAGACATGACAAACTGACACTGTTTCATACACTCGCCAAACGGCGTTTTTTGTCGAGTGTTATCGTAAGGCCCTGGCTGTCAGAATTACCTTCACAAATGTACTGTGATTTGTTGTGTTCAGTGTCGATGTCTGTTGCAGCTCTGGCTAGTGTACTGCTGCTCATGGTGTGCTGGTGTACCACAGATGTGTGTGTTGGTGTGTGAGCGCTGAACACACTGCTCTGGTCTGCAGGAGTGTGCTGAGGTGTGGTACCTGCGCCCGTGTCCTCCTGTGCTGATGAGTGCGATGGCCTCGGCTGTGCTCCACCTTCTGCCGCTGCGCCTGCTCCTGCTGGACGCCCTCATGGCCGACTACACCCTTCTGGTGGACACACACATGAGCAGCGGCCACGACCAGTCCCTGCTCCTACAGCAGGTCAGAACACACACACACACACACACACACACACACACACACACACACACACACATGCCTTACGAGGACTTACAAGGACTTACAGAGATACAGCTACAAGTAACAGCCACACACAAATAGTCTATAAATAGGCTGTCTTTGAGTTCACTTGAACAAGGGTTATTACTCGTCAGGATACAGAAGAATACCATAATTCCTCTGTTCAGTTAGGCCTACGACATCGAGAGTCACGCAGAGCGATAACAACCCAGCCGCAACACATCATCGGGAAGAACAGGCCTCACCTTAAAGGAGAACTCCGGCGCAAAATGAACCTTTGGTCTAATAAAACATTGGTACCTAGTCAACCGTTCTCTGAGATTTGTTTTCATGATGATCGAATGTAAAGAGTTTTATCTCTAAAAACTGTTTAGCGTATAACGCTAGTAATGGGGGCATATAATAAGTAAAAATAAATTGCTAGTTTATACCACTAACAAGACTCAAAATAGCCCCACACGAACACAGTAACATAATGAGGGTCCCTACATGCAAACCGAAGCATTGAGAACTTTTTAAGTGTACAGACCGTTTAATAAGAAGATAAAGATAAAGACAGTCCACTTCGTGTATACAGACAGGAGCCATCTTTGGAAAACAGTCTCGACTAGTCAAACCACGAACGCCGTGCTAAGTGAGCTGAACTGTATGAATGGCGTTCGTGGTTTGACAAGTCTCCCGGAAGTTCCGGTGCGGTGTGTGTGTGTTCGGCGACTGCGGTGTGTGTGCGCCGACTGCGGTTTGTGTGTGCGGCGACTGCGGTGTGTGTGTGTTCGGCGACTGCGGTGTGTGTGCGGCGACTGCGGTGTGTGTGCGGCGACTGCGGTTTGTGTGTGCGGCGACTGCGGTGTGTGTGTGTTCGGTAGTGATGTATGTCTCGAGACCGGTCTTGGTCTCGAGACCGGTCTCGAGACCACTTTTACGTGGTCTCGGTCTTGTCACGGCCTTGACGGTCTTTGGTCTCGGTCTTGTCTTGGTCTCGGACCTCTCGGTCTTGTCTAGGTCTCGCTGTCTCAGACCGACATAGTGGTCAGGGGATTGAGCAATACAATACTACAATATCCACGACGATATCCGCAACGTATTGAAGCGCGCGTCCGAGTGAAGACAGTGCGGTGCGCGCGAGCCACGCGAGAAAACACTGTATCCGCGCCACTGATCGCAGCGGCAACGAGCACTTTGATCACTTGATTTAAAAAACACATATCATGTAAAGTTTTTGATATATTAATATTTAGTAAAACACATATCAGTGACATGATGGGTTTTACCTTCATTCAGGAGATTTTGGGTAACTGCACAACTGACAGATGACTTTGAGCGCACCGCCAACGGTGTGTGTGTGTGTGTAACCATAGCGACAAAAACGACCAACTTTCGGATCCTGTACTTAAGCCTATAATTTCGTTTTTAAAAATATAATTATGTATTTAAAAGTTGCAGAATGGTTCATTTGGAGACTTCGAAATCAGCAGAGATAGGCAGGCAAATGCAAAACAACATTTGACAAGTTATTGCTTAGCTTCAACACTAATGTTTTTTTTCCCCTCCGGTCTCGACTTGGTCTCGGTCTCGACTTGGTCTTGGTCTTGGTCTTGTCTTGGTCTCGATACCATCTGGTCTTGGTAGTGTCTTGGTCTCGGTTTAGGCGGTCTCGACTACAAGTCTAGTGTTCGGCGACTGCGGTGTGTGTGCGGCGACTGCGGTGTGTGTGCGGCGACTGCGGTGTGTGTGCGCCGACTGCGGTTTGTGTGTGCGGCGACTGCGGTGTGTGTGTGTTCGGCGACTGCGGTGTGTGTGCGGCGACTGCGGTGTGTGTGCGGCGACTGCGGTGTGTGAGCGGCGACTGCGGTGTGTGAGCGGCGACTGCGGTGTGTGTGGCGACTGCGGTGTGTGTGTGCGGCGACTGCGGTGTGTGTGTGCGGCGACTGCGGTGTGTGTGTGTTCGGCGACTGCGGTGTGTGTGCGGCGACTGCGGTGTGTGTGTGTGCGGCGACTGCGGTGTGTGTGCGGCGACTGCGGTGTGTGTGCGCCGACTGCGGTTTGTGTGTGCGGCGACTGCGGTGTGTGTGTGTTCGGCGACTGCGGTGTGTGTGCGGCGACTGCGGTGTGTGTGCGGCGACTGCGGTGTGTGAGCGGCGACTGCGGTGTGTGAGCGGCGACTGCGGTGTGTGTGGCGACTGCGGTGTGTGTGTGCGGCGACTGCGGTGTGTGTGTGCGGCGACTGCGGTGTGTGTGTGTTCGGCGACTGCGGTGTGTGTGTGCGGCGGCTGCGGTGTGTGTGTGCGGCGACTGCGGTGTGTGTGTGTTCGGCGACTGCGGTGTGTGTGCGCCGACTGCGGTTTGTGTGTGCGGCGACTGCGGTGTGTGTGTGTTCGGCGACTGCGGTGTGTGTGCGGCGACTGCGGTGTGTGTGCGGCGACTGCGGTGTGTGAGCGGCGACTGCGGTGTGTGTGGCGACTGCGGTGTGTGTGTGCGGCGACTGCGGTGTGTGTGTGCGGCGACTGCGGTGTGTGTGTGTTCGGCGACTGCGGTGTGTGTGCGGCGACTGCGGTGTGTGAGCGGCGACTGCGGTGTGTGAGCGGCGACTGCGGTGTGTGTGGCGACTGCGGTGTGTGTGTGCGGCGACTGCGGTGTGTGTGTGCGGCGACTGCGGTGTGTGTGTGTTCGGCGACTGCGGTGTGTGTGTGCGGCGGCTGCGGTGTGTGTGTGCGGCGACTGCGGTGTGTGTGTGTTCGGCGACTGCGGTGTGTGTGCGCCGACTGCGGTTTGTGTGTGCGGCGACTGCGGTGTGTGTGTGTTCGGCGACTGCGGTGTGTGTGCGGCGACTGCGGTGTGTGTGCGGCGACTGCGGTTTGTGTGTGCGGCGGCTGCGGTGTGTGTGTGTTCGGCGACTGCGGTGTGTGTGTGCGGCGACTGCGGTGTGTGTGCGGCGACTGCGGTTTGTGTGTGCGGCGACTGCGGTGTGTGTGTGTTCGGCGACTGCGGTGTGTGTGCGGCGACTGCGGTGTGTGTGCGGCGACTGCGGTGTGTGTGCGCCGACTGCGGTTTGTGTGTGCGGCGACTGCGGTGTGTGTGTGTTCGGCGACTGCGGTGTGTGTGCGGCGACTGCGGTGTGTGTGCGGCGACTGCGGTGTGTGAGCGGCGACTGCGGTGTGTGTGGCGACTGCGGTGTGTGTGTGCGGCGACTGAGGTGTGTGTGGCGACTGCGGTGTGTGTGCGGCGACTGCGGTGTGTCTGCGGCGGCTGCGGTGTGTGTGCGGCGACTGCGGTGTGTGTGCGGCGACTGCGGTGTGTGTGTGGCGACTGCGGTGTGTGTGCGGGGCGACTGCGGTGTGTGTGTGCGGCGACTGCGGTGTGTGTGCGGCGACTGCGGTGTGTGTGTGCGGCGACTGCGGTGTGTGTGCGGCGACTGCGGTGTGTGTGTGCGGCGACTGCGGTGTGTGTGTGCGGCGACTGCGGTGTGTGTGCGGCGACTGCGGTGTGTCTGCGGCGACTGCGGTGTGTGTGCGGCGACTGCGGTGTGTGTGCGGCGACTGCGGTGTGTGTGTGCGGCGACTGCGGTGTGTGTGCGGCGACTGCGGTGTGTGTGCGGCGACTGTGGTGTGTCTGCGGCGACTGCGGTGTGTGTGCGGCGACTGCGGTGTGTGTGTGCGGCGACTGCGGTGTGTGTGCGGCGACTGCGGTGTGTGTGTGCGGCGACTGCGGTGTGTGTGTGCGGCGACTGCGGTGTGTGTGTGCGGCGACTGCGGTGTGTGTGTGTTCGGCGACTGCGGTGTGTGTGCGCCGACTGCGGTGTGTGTGTGCGGCGACTGCGGTGTGTGTGTGTTCGGCGACTGCGGTGTGTGTGCGGCGACTGCGGTGTGTGTGCGCCGACTGCGGTGTGTGTGTGCGGCGGCTGCGGTGTGTGTGTGTGCGGCGACTGCGGTGTGTGTGTGTTCGGCGACTGCGGTGTGTGTGCGCCGACTGCGGTGTGTGTGTGCGGCGACTGCGGTGTGTGTGTGTTCGGCGACTGCGGTCTGTGTGCGCCGACTGCGGTGTGTGTGTGCGGCGACTGCGGTGTGTGTGTGTTCGGCGACTGCGGTGTGTGTGCGGCGACTGCGGTGTGTGTGTGCGGCGACTGCGGTGTGTGTGCGGCGACTGCGGTGTGTGTGCGGCGACTGCGGTGTGTGTGTGCGGCGACTGAGGTGTGTGTGCGGCGACTGCGGTGTGTGTGTGGCGACTGCGGTGTGTGTGCGGCGACTGTGGTGTGTGTGTGGCGACTGCGGTGTGTGAGCGGCGACTGCGGTGTGTGTGCGGCGACTGCGGTGTGTGTGTGCGGCGACTGCGGTGTGTGTGTGCGGCGACTGCGGTGTGTGTGCGGCGACTGCGGTGTGTGTGTGCGGCGACTGCGGTGTGTGTGCGGCGACTGCGGTGTGTGTGCGGCGACTGCGGTGTGTGTGCGGCGACTGCGGTGTGTGTGCGGCGACTGCGGTGTGTGTGTGCGGCGACTGCGGTGTGTGTGTGCGGCGACTGCGGTGTGTGTGCGGCGACTGCGGTGTGTGTGCGGCGACTGCGGTGTGTGTGCGGCGACTGCGGTGTGTGAGCGGCGACTGCGGTGTGTGTGCGGCGACTGCGGTGTGTGTGTGCGGCGACTGCGGTGTGTGTGCGGCGACTGCGGTGTGTGTGTGCGGCGACTGCGGTGTGTGTGCGGCGACTGCGGTGTGTGTGTGCGGCGACTGCGGTGTGTGTGTGCGGCGACTGCGGTGTGTGTGTGCGGCGACTGCGGTGTGTGTGCGGCGACTGCGGTGTGTGTGTGCGCCGACTGCGGTGTGTGTGTGCGGCGGCTGCGGTGTGTGAGTGTGCGGCGACTGCGGTGTGTGTGCGCCGACTGCGGTGTGTGTGTGCGGCGACTGCGGTGTGTGTGTGTTCGGCGACTCCGGTGTGTGTGCGCCGACTGCGGTGTGTGTGTGCGGCGACTGCGGTGTGTGTGTGTTCGGCGACTGCGGTGTGTGTGCGCCGACTGTGGTGTGTGTGTGCGGCGACTGCGGTGTGTGTGTGTTCGGCGACTGCGGTGTGTGTGCGGCGACTGCGGTGTGTGTGTGCGGCGACTGCGGTGTGTGTGCGGCGACTGCGGTGTGTGTGCGGCGACTGCGGTGTGTGTGGCGACTGCGGTGTGTGTGTGCGGCGACTGAGGTGTGTGTGGCGACTGCGGTGTGTGAGCGGCGACTGCGGTGTGTGTGCGGCGACTGCGGTGTGTGTGCGGCGACTGCGGTGTGTGTGTGCGGCGACTGCGGTGTGTGTGCGGCGACTGCGGTGTGTGTGCGGCGACTGCGGTGTGTGTGTGCGGCGACTGCGGTGTGTGTGCGGCGACTGCGGTGTGTGTGCGGCGACTGCGGTGTGTCTGCGGTGTTACGGCCAGCTCGTTTCGGCCGTACATAAAGTAAACAAGTACACCGAAAATGACTTGCAAGATTTTATTCGTCCTCAAAAATCACAATAAACTGAATATAACAAAGTCTAGGGTTTCAAATCAAAAGGGTCAAAATCATAATCCGGTTGGGGAGTAAAAGAAGGTTGGTATGGGCTGTAAATCAAAAGGTTCGAATGACTTCGCCAGAGGCTGTCAGTCCCCCTGGACGAAGTGAAGATGAGATGTTCAATCCAAGGTTTTATCCTCTTCATAATCAAAGATGATCGGAGGAAGCAGGTGTGTGCGATCTCCCACGCTCTCTCAGAGCAACACCGCCACCAGCAGGCGAGCAAGCAGAACACAGGGTCGTAACACCTCCCTCCAAAAGAAAAAGATTCGGCCACGAATCTAAAAAAACAAGAAAAAAAACAATTAAGCACAACCCAAAACAAGCGCAATGACATTCTGGACGTCGTCTTCTCTTCATTTTCCAGCACCTCTGGGCCCTAGAGATGCAGAGAAAAGAAAATGGACAACGCAGAGGTTAGGTTATGCTCTGGAAAGGGTGTCAGCTATGACATTATCTTTTCCTCGAATGTGTTGAATCTCAAGGTGGAAAGGTTGTAAAATGAGACTCCATCGCATAAGTCGCTGATTTCGATTTCTCATTTGATTCAAGAAAACCAACGGATTATGATCCGTATAGATGATAATCGGTGCAGCGATGGACCCTAGGTATACCTCAAAATGTTGCACGGCCAACACTAGGGCGAGAGCTTCCTTCTCAATGGTAGAGTATACCTGTTGATGTCGATTAAACTTTTTTGAAAAGTAACTTACAGGATGTAGAACCTTGTTCGAATCCTCCTGTAAGAGGACAGCACCCGCACCACAAGCACTTGCATCGATTGCAAGGCTAAAAGATTTCTCAAAATCCGGGGCTGTTAAAACAGGGGCACACGCCAACAACGCTTTACAATTATCAAAAGCTTGTTGACAGAGCTCAGACCACTGAAAAGTCAACTTTGGACTCAATAAATCGGTAAGAGGGGAGACCACACTGGCGAAATTTTCACAGAAGCCCCGGTAATATCCCACCATACCGAGAAACCGTCGCAATTCACGACGAGTGGTGGGTACGGGAAAATCACAAATGGCTTCAACCTTGGTCTCGACAGGCTTTACACAACCGTTTCCCACGACTTTACCTAAGTAGGTAACGGTTGCCTTCGCGAATTCCGATTTAGCGAGGTTTATGGTCAGATTAGCCTTTGCTAAACGAGAAAACAATTCCTTAATCTGGTTAAGATGTTCAGACCAGGAGGAATTATACAACACCACGTCGTCAAGATATGCCTCACATCCTGACATTCCATACAGTATACGATTTACGAGACGCTGGAACGTCGCGGGTGCATTTCGCACTCCGAAAGGCATAACCGTATACTGCAGGAAAGCATCAGGTGTGACGAAGGCGGATAATTCCTTCGCTCGACAAGTCAGCGGCACCTGCCAATATCCCTTTAGGAGATCGAACTTACTAACATATCGAGCAGAGCCAACATGATCGACGCAGTCATCAACTCGAGGCAAAGGGAAGCAATCCGGCTTAGTAACAGAATTTAGTTTTCGATAATCTGTGCAGAATCGATATGAGCCATCAGATTTATTTACCAGAACACAAGGGGAACTCCATGAACTGAAACTACATTCAGCCAGATCATGAGCAAGTAGATAGTTCACCTCTTGTTTCAGCAAATCTCTTTTAAAAGGATTGACTCGATATGCGTTCTGTTTAACAGGACATGAGGCTCCTACGTCGATATCATGTTCTATGATAGATGTACGACCAGGAACATCACGGAAAAGAGAGGGAAATGACATCACCAACTCAGTGACATCACTCCTCTCCTTCTCTGTCAGATAAGAAAGATGAGAGGACAGATTAAGAAGAATCTCAGAGTTCTTAAGTCGCCCGTCGACTTTTCCTCGAGAAAGAAAACTCTCATCCTCATCAGCATTCTCCAAAGAATCCTTACTCGGGCTACGAAAGGAAGATGACAATTCTGGAAAAGAATCACAAGAGTTTACCACATTAACAGTAACGGGACGAACAGGAGCTATGTACAATTTCAACAGATTACTGTGACATACTTGTACCTTCTTCCTCCGATCAGGAGTATTCAACAGATAGTTATTATCAGAAAGACGTTTAACTATCTTGTAAGGGCCTGTAAATTTAGCCTGAAATGGATTTGCAGCTAGAGACAATAAAGCCAATACTTGTTCATCCACCTGAAATTCTCTTAATTTAGCTTTCTTGTCAAAGCGTTGTTGCATTTTTATTTGAGACTTACTCAATTTCTTTTTAGCAAGAGCTCGTGCCTCATATAATCTACGCCGGAATCCACTCACATAATCTGAAATATTTCCAGAAGGTTTAGACATTCGCCACTCCTCAGCTAACACAGTTGTAGGTCCTCGCACTACATGTCCGAACACTAATTCATTTGGGCTAAACCCAAGACTTTCTTGGATTACCTCACGGATCGCTAACAACATCCATGGCAGACCTTCTTCCCAATCCGCATCGAGTTCCACACAATATGACCTCAAAAGGGACTTCAGGGTTTGATGAAACCTTTCAAGGACTCCTTGACTCTGTGGATGATAAGCACTAGAAATATTGTGTTTCACTCGAAGTTGACGCAGGGCTTTTGAGAACTGTTTTGACATAAAGTTCGAACCCTGATCAGATTGAATGACTTTAGGTATTCCAAAGGTCGACATGAAATTAGTGAGAGCCTTCAAGACAGATTTAGTAGTAATGGACCTTAACGGATAAGCAGCCGGATAACGAGTAGTCTGACACATAATGGTTAAAAGGTATTGGTGACCAGTCTTGGACCGAGGCAAAGGACCAACACAGTCAACTACCAAATACTCAAAAGGAGTGGAACCGACGGAAATAGGTTGCAACGGAGCAACAGGTAACTTTTGATTTGGCTTACCGGTGATCTGGCATGTATGACAAGATCGAATATGTTTTGCCACATCTCGTTTCACCTTCGGCCAATAGAACTGTCGTAAGACTCGATCGTACGTTTTACGAACTCCGGTATGACCAGCAAGTCCTTGATGAGCTAAATGCAACACGGATTCCCTCATCGTAAAAGGAACCACAATCTGAATTTTAGGTTCAGGAGAAACATCTTCATGCAACACCACTTTCCGACAAAGCAGACCATCATCAAGAAAGTACGAAGAAGACTGAGGATCAGAACACTTCTTAGACCCTACTTCAGAGAATAAGGTTTTAAGACTGTCGTCGCTCTGTTGAGCTCTAATCAAATCCTCTCGAGAAATCTGGAACAAAGAAGTCAGAGAACAATCAACATCAGAGAGATCAACATTGGTTTTCTCAAGAGTGGACAGAACCTCTAATGTATCGTTAGATTCATGTCGCAACACTGTCGATTCTTTCTGGTCAGAAGACAACGAAGAACAGGACTTCAGGTCTCCTTGCTCAGGACTCTTGGATACATCCGATCCTGAATCACCTGTATGAACAGTATAGAAGAAGGTATCATGCAGTGGAACTTCAACTTGATTTTCAGATAATGGTTTAGCCATTGATCGAGTAACTGCACAAGCTGGAAACAAATCAGGAAATTCTCTATAATTTCCAACATCAGATTTCCTAGGTGTAGATGCTATTATGGGTGGAGCTGCCCCTTCACTCCAACCCCAAACATTCCCACCAGCTAAATCATTTCCCAGAATAAATGTAATCCCAGGGACTGGAAGTGCAGAACGAACACCAACTACTACATCACCAGATACAATGGCAGAGGAAAGATGGATTCGATGCAAAGGCACTTCAACAAACCCCATCTCAAAACCTCGCACTAACACATGAGTTCCAGTAGCGGTTTCAGAAGTCAAGGGTAAAATTCCCTCTAACAGAAACGACTGCGCAGCCCCTGTATCTCGAAGAAGACGTATTGGCACCGTTTCATTTGAACCAGGCAATGACACATTTCCTTCTGTGATAAAAGGTGTATAATCAACAGAAGAAATTGTACACTGATCAACAGATTTATCACCAGAACTGGACAAATGACGATCTTTCTCATCACGAGTGTCAATAGTAAATGGTGAGGTAGAAACCAAAGCAACAGGTTTCGACAATCTCTCTTTCCTCTTGAGTATCTGACAGTCAGATATTTTATGACCAGGCTTTTTACAATAAAAGCAAACCATGTCTCGTGAGACTACAGGTTTACTAGAATGTTCAGCAGCTGTTGTCTTACTATTCCTACTCATCACAGGAGACTTTGTCTTAGGTTGAAAGCAAAACTTAGACTTACTCATATTGTTGGTTTTAAGACCGACTGAACTGAATGACTCACAATGGGTTAATACGAATTCATCAGCCATGATAGCAGCTTCTGAAAGTGTATTCACCTTGTGTTCAGTGAGATGCGTAGCTACAGCATGAGGAACACAATGTTTAAACTCCTCTAAGAGCACTAATTCTCTTAACTGCTCTCTAGTTGTAACCTTCATTGAAGTGCACCAACGATCAAATAAGTTCTCTTTTTCTCTTGCAAACTCAACATGAGTACATTCATCAGCTTTACTCAAAGTCCTAAATTTCTGACGATATGCCTCAGGCACGAGTTCATATGCATGTAACACAGCAGACTTCACAACATCATACTCACCACTCTGTTCCAGTGAGAGTGCAGAATAAACTTCCTGAGCTTTACCTGTGAACACACACTGTAATAATAAAGTCCAAAAGCTTTTCGGCCATTTCATGGATAAAGCAACACGTTCAAAGTGATAGAAATATTTATCCACTTCCTTTTCAGAAAATGGCGGCACTAATCTCATATTTCTGTGAACATCAAACACAGGTTCACCTGCATTCGCATGCTGTTGTGGAACAGGAGGCACATTCGCTTGTGAAGCTTCAGCCGTCTTTGCTGCTAATTCTAACTCCAACTTTTTTATCTCAAATGCTCTCTCGTCACGTTCCTTCTCTAACTGAAGCGTTCTCTCTTCTAAATCAAGCTCCATTCTTCGCATAGCTAACTGATGATTTAATTTCCTCTCTTCAAATTCTCTTTCTACCGCTCGCTCTTTCATAGCGCGATCATCTCGTTCAGCACGAATTTTCGCGGCATCTAAACACAATTGCTTCTCTTGCAAAGACAATTCAGGAAATTTCGTCTCACTTTCACTATAAACCTCAGCAGGAGTAGACACAAACGATTCACTCGGAGTGATTAGCTCTGTGCTTACCTCTATAACTCCTCTATCAACAAGTGACCGCTTCAAAGTAGTCACCATAGTCTCCCTCAGCCTCTTCTCTTGAGAAGTAAAATCGACACTGAAGCGTTCGGCGATTTGCACCAACTGCTCCTTTGTACAACTCTCAAGCAAAGCTTCTGATGGACACGCAAAGAAATCCTCGACCACCGAAGACATTTCGTTCGTATGTTTTATACACAATAACACAATCGAACCTACTAGCTAACACACGTGAGACGCTGTTTACTCAAAATACAATTCCCAGCCACAGCTTCAAAAAGGAACTACGTCACCGTATACGCAACCTCATTCACAAAATTTTCAAAGACTTCCCACAAGTCAAAACACAGTGTAAGCGTAAAATAAACTGCACTATACACGCAATCTCAACGATTTTCCCTTTTTTTTTTTTTTTTTTTGTAGAATGGATTTACCACTTATAATATAAGAGAACTCCAGCTCCTAACTCAGAAAAACACTAACTAAATCCTACCTGGTCTTCAGAGATGTACCGGGCTCGAGGCGACATTAAACGCTGAACTCCGCAACTATCAGTCAAACTGAAAGTCCGGAAGCGTACCCCCTACAGAGAGTTAATCTCCACCCAGGATAACCTCCAAAAACAAGAAAGGCAAAATAACAAAACAAAACAACAAACAGTGCTCCGACGGAAGGATTGTATTCACAATCCAGCTGGAAACACTCTAACTCACCAGAGTTCTCATTTATAAAGGTAACCATTCACAAAAACATACACACATACAACCCATACTTACCAACGTTTCCTACCCCAATAGGATCGCGGACGAGACTCCAATTTATGTTACGGCCAGCTCGTTTCGGCCGTACATAAAGTAAACAAGTACACCGAAAATGACTTGCAAGATTTTATTCGTCCTCAAAAATCACAATAAACTGAATATAACAAAGTCTAGGGTTTCAAATCAAAAGGGTCAAAATCATAATCCGGTTGGGGAGTAAAAGAAGGTTGGTATGGGCTGTAAATCAAAAGGTTCGAATGACTTCGCCAGAGGCTGTCAGTCCCCCTGGACGAAGTGAAGATGAGATGTTCAATCCAAGGTTTTATCCTCTTCATAATCAAAGATGATCGGAGGAAGCAGGTGTGTGCGATCTCCCACGCTCTCTCAGAGCAACACCGCCACCAGCAGGCGAGCAAGCAGAACACAGGGTCGTAACAGCGGCGACTGCGGTGTGTGTGCGGCGACTGCGGTGTGTGTGTGCGGCGACTGCGGTGTGTGTGCGGCGACTGTGGTGTGTGTGCGGCGACTGCGGTGTGTGTGCGGCGACTGCGGTGTGTGTGTGCGGCGACTGCGGTGTGTGTGCGGCGACTGCGGTGTGTGTGCGGCGACTGCGGTGTGTGTGCGGCGACTGCGGTGTGTGTGTGCGGCGACTGTGGTGTGTGTGCGGCGACTGCGGTGTGTGTGTGCGGCGACTGCGGTGTGTGTGTGCGGCGACTGCGGTGTGTGTGTGCGGCGACTGCGGTGTGTGTGCGGCGACTGCGGTGTGTGTGTGCGGCGACTGTGGTGTGTGTGCGGCGACTGCGGTGTGTGTGTGCGGCGACTGCGGTGTGTGTGTGCGGCGACTGCGGTGTGTGTGTGCGGCGACTGCGGTGTGTGTGCGGCGACTGTGGTGTGTGTGCGGCGACTGTGGTGTGTGTGCGGCGACTGCGGTGTGTGTGTGCGGCGACTGCGGTGTGTGTGTGCGGCGACTGCGGTGTGTGTGTGCGGCGACTGCGGTGTGTGTGCGGCGACTGCGGTGTGTGTGCGGCGACTGCGGTGTGTGTGCGGCGACTGCGGTGTGTGTGCGGCGACTGCGGTGTGTGTGTGCGGCGACTGTGGTGTGTGTGCGGCGACTGCGGTGTGTGTGTGCGGCGACTGCGGTGTGTGTGTGCGGCGACTGCGGTGTGTGTGTGCGGCGACTGCGGTGTGTGTGCGGCGACTGCGGTGTGTGTGTGCGGCGACTGTGGTGTGTGTGCGGCGACTGCGGTGTGTGTGCGGCGACTGCGGTGTGTGCGGCGACTGCGGTGTGTGTGTGCGGCGACTGCGGTGTGTGTGTGCGGCGACTGCGGTGTGTGTGTGCGGCGACTGCGGTGTGTGTGCGGCGACTGTGGTGTGTGTGCGGCGACTGTGGTGTGTGTGCGGCGACTGCGGTGTGTGTGTGCGGCGACTGCGGTGTGTGTGTGCGGCGACTGCGGTGTGTGTGTGCGGCGACTGCGGTGTGTGTGTGCGGCGACTGCGGTGTGTGTGCGGCGACTGTGGTGTGTGTGCGGCGACTGCGGTGTGTGTGCGGCGACTGTGGTGTGTTTGCGGCGACTGCGGTGTGTGTGTGCGGCGACTGCGGTGTGTGTGTGCGGCGACTGCGGTGTGTGTGTGCGGCGACTGCGGTGTGTGTGCGGCGACTGTGGTGTGTGTGCGGCGACTGCGGTGTGTGTGCGGCGACTGCGGTGTGTGTGTGCGGCGACTGCGGTGTGTGTGTGCGGCGACTGCGGTGTGTGTGCGGCGACTGTGGTGTGTGTGCGGCGACTGCGGTGTGTGTGCGGCGACTGCGGTGTGTTTGCGGCGACTGCGGTGTGTGTGCGGCGACTGTGGTGTGTTTGCGGCGACTGCGGTGTGTCTGCGGCGACTGCGGTGTGTGTGCGGCGACTGTGGTGTGTTTGCGGCGACTGCGGTGTGTCTGCGGCGACTGCGGTGTGTTTGCGGCGACTGCGGTGTGTCTGCGGCGACTGCGGTGTGTTTGCGGCGACTGCGGTGTGTCTGCGGCGACTGCGGTGTGTGTGCGGCGACTGTGGTGTGTCTGCGGCGACTGCGGTGTGTCTGCGGCGACTGCGGTGTGTGTGCGGCGACTGCGGTGTGTGTGCGGCGACTGTGGTGTGTGTGTGCGGCGACTGTGGTGTGTTTGCGGCGACTGCGGTGTGTGTGTGCGGCGACTGCGGTGTGTCTGCGGCGACTGCGGTGTGTGTGTGCGGCGACTGCGGTGTGTGTGCGGCGACTGCGGTGTGTGTGCGGCGACTGCGGTGTGTGTGCGGCGACTGCGGTGTGTGTGTGCGGCGACTGCGGTGTGTGTGCGCCGACTGCGGTGTGTGTGTGCGGCGGCTGCGGTGTGTGTGTGTGCGGCGACTGCGGTGTGTGTGTGTTCGGCGACTGCGGTGTGTGTGCGCCGACTGCGGTGTGTGTGTGCGGCGACTGCGGTGTTTGTGTGTGTTTTCGGCGACTGCGGTGTGTGTGTGCGGCGACTGCGGTGTGTGTGCGGCGACTGCGGTGTGTGTGTGCGGCGACTGCGGTGTGTGTGTGCGGCGACTGCGGTGTGTGTGTGCGGCGACTGCGGTGTGTGTGCGCCGACTGCGGTGTGTGTGTGCGGCGACTGCGGTGTGTGTGTGTTCGGCGACTGCGGTGTGTGTGTGTTCGGCGACTGCGGTGTGTGTGCGGCGACTGCGGTGTGTGTGTGCGGCGACTGCGGTGTGTGTGCGGCGACTGCGGTGTGTGTGCGGCGACTGCGGTGTGTGTGCGCCGACTGCGGTGTGTGTGTGCGGCGACTGCGGTGTGTGTGTGTTCGGCGACTGCGGTGTGTGTGCGGCGACTGCGGTGTGTGTGTGCGGCGACTGCGGTGTGTGTGCGGCGACTGCGGTGTGTGTGCGGCGACTGCGGTGTGTGTGGCGACTGCGGTGTGTGTGTGCGGCGACTGCGGTGTGTGTGCGGCGACTGCGGTGTGTGTGTGGCGACTGCGGTGTGTGTGTGGCGACTGCGGTGTGTGAGCGGCGACTGCGGTGTGTGTGCGGCGACTGCGGTGTGTGTGCGGCGACTGCGGTGTGTGTGTGCGGCGACTGCGGTGTGTGTGCGGCGACTGCGGTGTGTGTGTGCGGCGACTGCGGTGTGTGTGCGGCGACTGCGGTGTGTGTGTGCGGCGACTGCGGTGTGTGTGCGGCGACTGCGGTGTGTCTGCGGCGACTGCGGTGTGTGTGCGGCGACTGCGGTGTGTGTGCGGCGACTGCGGTGTGTGTGCGGCGACTGCGGTGTGTGTGCGGCGACTGCGGTGTGTGAGCGGCGACTGCGGTGTGTGTGTGGCGACTGCGGTGTGTCTGCGGCGACTGCGGTGTGTGTGTGCGGCGACTGCGGTGTGTGTGCGGCGACTGCGGTGTGTGTGCGGCGACTGCGGTGTGTGTGGCGACTGCGGTGTGTGTGTGCGGCGACTGCGGTGTGTGTGCGGCGACTGCGGTGTGTGTGTGCGGCGACTGCGGTGTGTGTGCGGCGACTGCGGTGTGTCTGCGGCGACTGCGGTGTGTGTGCGGCGACTGCGGTGTGTGAGCGGCGACTGCGGTGTGTGTGCGGCGACTGCGGTGTGTGTGCGGCGACTGCGGTGTGTGAGCGGCGACTGCGGTGTGTGTGTGGCGACTGCGGTGTGTCTGCGGCGACTGCGGTGTGTGTGTGCGGCGACTGCGGTGTGTGTGCGGCGACTGCGGTGTGTGTGCGGCGACTGCGGTGTGTGTGGCGACTGCGGTGTGTGTGTGCGGCGACTGCGGTGTGTGTGTGCGGCGACTGCGGTGTGTGTGTGCGGCGACTGCGGTGTGTGAGTGCGGCGACTGCGGTGTGTGAGTGCGGCGACTGCGGTGTGTGAGTGCGGCGACTGCGGTGTGTGAGTGCGGCGACTGCGGTGTGTGTGCGGCGACTGAGGTGTGTGTTGTGGTGATTGTAACCCCCGTAAGTGTGTGTTTGAGTGATTGTAACCCCAGTAAGTGTGTGTTTGAGTGATTGTAACCCCAGTAAGTGTGTGTTTGAGTGATTGTAACCGCAGTAAGTGTGTGTTTGAGTGATTGTAACCCCAGTAAGTGTGTGTTGTGGTGATTGTAACCCCAGTAAGTGTGTGTTCTGGTGATTGTAACCCCAGTAAGTGTGTGTTCTGGTGATCGTAACCCCAGTAAGTGTGTGTTTGAGTGATTGTAACCCCAGTAAGTGTGTGTTGTGGTGATTGTAACCCCAGTAAGTGTGTGTTCTGGTGATCGTAACCCCAGTAAGTGTGTGTTTGAGTGATTGTAACCCCAGTAAGTGTGTGTTTGAGTGATTGTAACCCCAGTAAGTGTGTGTTTGAGTGATTGTAACGCCAGTAAGTGTGTGTTGTGGTGATTGTAACCCCAGTAAGTGTGTGTTTGAGTGATTGTAACCCCAGTAAGTGTGTGTTCTGGTGATCGTAACCCCAGTAAGTGTGTGTTCTGGTGATTGTAACCCCAGTAAGTGTGTGTTCTGGTGATCGTAACCCCAGTAAGTGTGTGTTTGAGTGATTGTAACCCAAGTAAGTGTGTGTTTGAGTGATTGTAACCGCAGTAAGTGTGTGTTCTTGTTATTGTAACCCCAGTAAGTGTGTGTTCTGGTGATCGTAACCCCAGTAAGTGTGTGTTTGAGTGATTGTAACCCCAGTAAGTGTGTGTTTGAGTGATTGTAACCCCAGTAAGTGTGTGTTTGAGTGATTGTAACCCCAGTAAGTGTGTGTTTGAGTGATTGTAACCCCAGTAAGTGTGTGTTCTGGTGATCGTAACCCCAGTAAGTGTGTGTTTGAGTGATTGTAACCCCAGTAAGTGTGTGTTTGAGTGATTGTAACCCCAGTAAGTGTGTGTTGTGGTGATTGTAACCCCAGTAAGT
>NW_026606595.1:585000-640000 GCF_029890125.1 Rhinichthys klamathensis goyatoka
CCATCTCTCCTTCATCCCTCCATCTCTCCTTCATCCCTCCATCTCTCCTTCATCCCTCCATCTCTCCATCATCCTTCCTCCATCCCTCCTTCATCCCTCCATCATCCCTCCTTCATCCCTCCATCTCTCCTTCATCTCTCCATCATCCCTCCTTCATCCCTCATCTCTCCTTCATCCCTCCATCTCTCCATCATCCCTCCTTCATCCCTCATCTCTCCTTCATCACTCCATCTCTCCTTCATCCCTCATCTCTCCATCATCCCTCCTCTATCTCTCCATCATCCCTCCATCATCCCACCTTCATCCCTCCTCCATCTCTCCATCATCCCTCCTTCATCCTTCCATCTCTCCTTCATCCCTCCTTCACCCCTCCATCCCTCCTTCATCCCTCATCTCTCCTTCATCACTCCATCTCTCCTTCATTCCTCCATCTCTCCATCATCCCTCCATCCCTCCTCCATCTCCATCATCCCTCTATCATCCCTCCTCCATCACTTCATCCCTCCATCTCTTCTTCATTCCTCCATCCCTCCATCTCTTCTTCATTCCTCCTTCATTCCTCCATCTCTCCATCATCCCTCCTCCATCTCCATCATCCCTCTATCATCCCTCCTCCATCACTTCATCCCTCCATCTCTTCTTCATTCCTCCATCCCTCCATCTCTTCTTCATTCCTCCTTCATCCCTCCATCTCTTCTTCATTCCTCCATCTCTCCATCATCCCTCCTTCACCCCTCCATCCCTCCTTCATCCCTCATCTCTCCTTCATCACTCCATCTCTCCTTCATTCCTCCATCTCTCCATCATCCCTCCATCCCTCCTCCATCTCCATCATCCCTCTATCATCCCTCCTCCATCACTTCATCCCTCCATCTCTTCTTCATTCCTCCATCCCTCCATCTCTTCTTCATTCCTCCTTCATTCCTCCATCTCTCCATCATCCCTCCATCCCTCCTCCATCTCCATCATCCCTCTATCATCCCTCCTCCATCACTTCATCCCTCCATCTCTTCTTCATTCCTCCATCCCTCCATCTCTTCTTCATTCCTCCTTCATCCCTCCATCTCTTCTTCATTCCTCCATCTCTCCATCATCCCTCCATCCCTCCTCCATCTCCATCATCCCTCTATCATCCCTCCTCCATCCCTTCATCCCTCCATCTCTTCTTCATCCCTTCATCTCTCCATCATCCCTCCATCCCTCCTCCATCTCCATCATCCCTCTATCATCCCTCCTCCATCTCCATCATCCCTCTATCATCCCTCCTCCATCCCTTCATCCCTCCATCTCTTCTTCATCCCTTCATCCCTCCATCTCTTCTTCATTCCTCCTTCATCCCTCCATCTCTTCTTCATTCCTCCATCCCTCCATCTCTTCTTCGTTCCTCCATCCCTCCATCTCTTCTTCATTCCTCCTTCATCCCTCCATCTCTTCTTCATTCCTTCATCCCTCCATCTCTTCTTCGTTCCTCCATCCCTCCATCTCTTCTTCATTCCTCCTTCATCCCTCCATCTCTTCTTCATCCCTTCATCCCTCCATCTCTTCTTCATTCCTCCTTCATCCCTCCATCTCTTCTTCATTCCTCCATCCCTCCATCTCTTCTTCGTTCCTCCATCCCTCCATCTCTTCTTCATTCCTCCATCCCTCCATCTCTTCTTCGTTCCTCCATCCCTCCATCTCTTCTTCATTCCTCCTTCATCCCTCCATCTCTTCTTCGTTCCTCCATCCCTCCATCTCTTCTTCATTCCTCCACAGCTCTGTGAAGAAGAGATGAAGCCATGGTCTTATGGCTGTGCTTTTTTCCCTTTGGTTTTAAAGCGAAAGTTTAATTAATAAATAGGAATGCACCGAATCCACTGGTTAAGATTCTGCCGAAACCGAACACCGAATCCTACTCTCATCCTCAGTCCATTAACACAGTAAACACATTAATGAAGTAAACAATGTGGATTTTTCATTTTATTTTATTTTAACTGTAAAAAAAAGAATAAGCATGCATTTTAACAGCGGCGATGATGTGTATTGTTTAGAGTCCTTGCCACCATGAGACAAATTGGCATTGCAAATTGAACATGTAGCTCGACTTGTCTTGAATGGCCTTCTTTTGACTGAAAGTACTGCTAAACAACACTTTTTCTGCTCAAAAGTTCCATTTTCACTTTCTCACAGCCTACTGCATTCGAACGGTCCACCTGCTGCAACGAGTGGAAATAAGGTGTGTCCCCTTTAAGAGCTGCGCGCTCCCTGTTGAACTGTCTGTAGTGTATGTGCCGTGCGCCTCGAACACCCCAAGTATGCGAGTTATTTCTGTTTGATGCTCATTTTTATCTTATTTTGTTAAGTAACGCTGTGGACGGTAGAACGTGTGACTGACAGTTACACGAGTTCGATTGGGGAATAAAGTGCGAGTTGTGAGATGCCAGTCGCCTCCGTGAGTCTGTTTTCTTCCTGACACAACGCGTAACACTACAGGCTTATTTGACTTGAACCGGCGCTGCACAGACCGATCCGACATCAAAGTACCGCGAGAGCATTTCAAAAGCATAAGGAGCCGTCTGCTCTCTATTCGCTCTGATGTCACACTGATGATATACTCTGATGTCATTCACCAATCGGTCTGTGCAGCGCCGGTTCAAGTTGAACAAGCCTGAGGTAAACCCCTTCCCGTAATCAACGGTAGCGCGCGTAGTGCAAGCCTTGGGTTCGGTGGAAAAAAATTCTACGGTTCGGCAGAAACCGAACCCTGTTAAAAAGCCCAATATTCGGCTGAATCCGAAACCGAATCCTGGATTCGGTGCATTCCTATTAATAAACGATTAGAGCCAGGGATATTACTACTAGGGCTGAAGTTAGAAATCTTGTTCTTGTGTTTATAAACATTAATGCTCCTCATTTAGGACCAGACAGGCTGCAGGTAAAGCCACCAGCAGGACAGGACAGCTCTTTAGATAAGACCGGGATGGAGAAGACCTCACACACAGATGCAGGTTTAGCCAGTGATAGAAAACTACAGTGATCAGACGTGTGGAGGGAACACAGTCCATCAACACAACACACACCTGGGTGACATTAGTAATGGACTTCTGGGGCTCGACTGGACAGGTTCTACACATAATGAGAAATAGAGTGATGAGAAACACACATAATGGGAAACACACAGCGCTCTCTCATACATCTTTTTCTGACCACAGACTCATTACAGTAGCCTACTGTGTTCATTGGTGAATAGAGCTGAGACGAGTTACTACTGGCCTTAACATCACACTAATGGATGATGAGTGCTTCTGTGAGAACTGTTTTGTTTTTTAGGAATCCTGTAAAACTGAAAAATTATTAAATGAAAGTATAATTCAGTGGTGGGAAATCAGCAAGTTCATATAAAAGGGACCCATTCATCTTTGGTTTTAAAAAGACATCAGCTCAGCTTTGAGGAGGTCAGGGGTCACGGGTCTCTCTTCAGGACCTTCCTAACTCCAGAACACCAGCTATAGGTGGAGACAGCTCAGCTTTGAGGAGGTCATGGGTCACGGGTCTCTCTTCAGGACCTTCCTAACTCCAGAACACCAGCTATAGGTGGAGACAGCTCAGCTTTGAGGAGGTCATGGGTCACGGGTCTCTCTTCAGGACCTTCCTAACTCCAGAACACCAGCTATAGGTGGAGACAGCTCAGCTTTGAGGAGGTCACGGGTCACGGGTCTCTCTTCAGGACCTTCCTAACTCCAGAACACCAGCTATAGGTGGAGACAGCTCAGCTTTGAGGAGGTCACGGGTCACGGGTCTCTCTTCAGGACCTTCCTAACTCCAGAACACCAGCTATAGGTGGAGACAGCTCAGCTTTGAGGAGGTCACGGGTCACGGGTCTCTCTTCAGGACCTTCCTAACTCCAGAACACCAGCTATAGCTGGAGACAGCTCAGCTTTGAGGAGGTCATGGGTCACGGGTCTCTCTTCAGGACCTTCCTAACTCCAGAACACCAGCTATAGGTGGAGACAGCTCAGCTTTGAGGAGGTCACGGGTCACGGGTCTCTCTTCAGGACCTTCCTAACTCCAGAACACCAGCTATAGCTGGAGACAGCTCAGCTTTGAGGAGGTCAGGGGTCACGGGTCTCTCTTCAGGACCTTCCTAACTCCAGAACACCAGCTATAGCTGGAGACAGCTCAGCTTTGAGGAGGTCACGGGTCACGGGTCTCTCTTCAGGACCTTCCTAACTCCAGAACACCAGCTATAGCTGGAGACAGCTCAGCTTTGAGGAGGTCACGGGTCTCTCTTCAAAAGATCGATCCATCACAGATAATCTACATTTGGTACGGGACTGGCTTGATTTTGCTTTCCAAAACAATATCAATATTGGGTTTCTGTCATTAGATCAGGAAAAAGCTTGATCCTGTTTCTGGGAGTGTGTTCTCGAGCACTGAACACTGTGGTCCGAGTGGGCGGCCGGAGCGCATTAAGGGTGTTCTGTTAGAGCGGTGTCGTGTTAGCGGCCGCTAAGTTAATAACTAATGATCTCTGCAACGGAAGTGAATCGATCAAAACTAACTTTATCTGGATAATAACTTTATTCTAGAGCTGCTGTAAAACATCTATATTGTTAAAGCTCTGTATAGATGGAGACTTGAGGAGACCTCTACTTTCCCAGAACGGCTCCTTCAGCAGGAGACGGAGAGGCTTCTGCACTCGCTCCTCTAGAGAACAGGTCTGGGACCAGTGGACACACACGCACACACACACACTGCACACCTTACACACAGGCTTCAGTTGCTTAGGCTAATGCCAGAACACATTACAGGAGTGTGTGAGGGTTCGGGTTAGGAGTGGTGTCAGACCATGCATGGGGAAGCTATTATGCCTATGTTTTTTTATTTATGGGCCTAAATACAGCAGGAAAAAGTTCATGTTTTATTCAAAAATGTATTTGGGCAAGCTAAAATGGCAAGTTGGTTTCACGAAAAGGAAAATTGAATGATGGGGTTTTAAAGGGGTTAATGAAGTCCTGTATAGAGTTGAGCTATTATAATGACTTGGATGTTTTCAGATGTTAATGGTGCATAAACACGTTTTTACGATGTTGACCCTGATGATGTCTTCAAATGTATGCATGAGTGGAGTTTTTATGATTGTAAAGGAAAGGACAGAAAAAGAGGGGCAGAGTAAAGCCGTGAGCCGTGCGGAGCGGTGATGTACAGTGAGTGTGGAGCGGGGCGTTGTTCGGCTCGACGCGGAGCTATAGACCCCTCCGCTGCTCTACACTCACTGTCAAACACACCGTCGAGCGGCTTACTGCTTTACAACACACTTACTCCAAAACAATATTCATAAAATAAATACCAGCAACAAAAAATATAACGTTATAACACAATTAATCCTCTGCCAAGCAGCAGTTGCGCAGTAACACTGATGTAATGTGTGTGTGTGTGTGTGTGTGTGTGTGTGTAACACTACTGTAATGCGGTCACAGGTGTGTGTGTGTGTGTGTGTGTAACACTACTGTAATGCGGTCACAGGTGTGTGTGTGTAACACTACTGTAATGCGGTCACAGGTGTGTGTGTGTGTGTGTGTGTGTAACACTACTGTAATGCGGTCACAGGTGTGTGTGTGTGTGTGTGTGTAACACTACTGTAATGCGGTCACAGGTGTGTGTGTGTGTGTGTAACACTACTGTAATGCGGTCACAGGTGTGTGTGTGTGTGTGTGTGTGTAACACTACTGTAATGCGGTCACAGGTGTGTGTGTGTGTGTGTGTGTGTAACACTACTGTAATGCGGTCACAGGTGTGTGTGTGTGTGTGTGTGTAACACTACTGTAATGCGGTCACAGGTGTGTGTGTGTGTGTGTAACACTACTGTAATGCGGTCACAGGTGTGTGTGTGTGTGTGTGTGTGTAACACTACTGTAATGCGGTCACAGGTGTGTGTGTGTAACACTACTGTAAATTAATGCGGTCACAGGTGTGTGTGTGTGTGTGTGTGTAACACTACTGTAATGCGGTCACAGGTGTGTGTGTGTAACACTACTGTAATGCGGTCACAGTTGTGTGTGTGTGTGTGTGTGTGTGTAACACTAATGCGGTCACAGGTGTGTGTTTGTAACACTAATGCGGTCACAGGTGTGTGTGTGTAACTACTGTAATGCGGTCACAGGTGTGTGTGTGTGTGTGTGTGTGTGTGTGTGTGTGTGTGTGTGTGTGTGTAACACTAATGCGGTCACAGGTGTGTGTTTGTAACACTAATGCGGTCACAGGTGTGTGTTTGTGGAGTCATTCACAACGGCTTCGAACGCGGCTCAACCAATCAGAATCAAGGACCGGAACTATCCGTTTTATCAGCTTTATTTTATTTTAGAAACGAGTGTTGGCGTTTCTAAGATGCGTTTTTACATCTTGAGACTGTTTTCTAAATCCATTTCGCTCGTTTATAGCTGTTTATTTTTTTTTATTTTTTTTTTTTTTTTAGCTTTTTACTCAAAATGTTATATCTTTAATGTTTTTGTAAATAAGTGATCTTAAAGTCAGGAAAGCCCCCCCGGGAGTGTCCCGGTCTCGGTTGGCAGGGTGACAGTCCTCGAGTGTGTAAGCTCGTGCTATTGTCCGCGGGCCAGCGGCTGCCATGGAGACGCACTGATATGACACAGGGAAATGTTTGCTGATGGCCATTCTATGGGCTTTGTCCCACTCGCTCTCTTTCATGACGACTCGATTTAAGTCTCCGAATGTTTGACTACAAACGCGAGAGTGCTCTCCGGCTCCCCGGCTTTGTCCCGCGGGTTTGAATGAGTAATTCAGCTTTTGTGTGTGTGGATTGAGGGGGCAAACAGAGAGACAAGATTCCTGAGCGCTCGAGCCGCTTCCCATGGTTATGCGGGATCAGACTGGGATCGGGATGGGGAACAGGAGCGTGGCGCTTCACCGGCCCTTTACAAACACATTGTGCCCGAGGGGAACCGGTGACCGTTTCTACGGAGAAACATCGCGTCTGCGCGCTATTTTCCTGAGGGATTTCCATGACAACTATTTGTGGTGGCAAAGAATCCGACACCGGGCTCATTGTGAGGAGACTGCGGGCTGTGATTGGCTCAGAGCAGTGATACACCGAGTCTATAGGCATTGAGCTTCAGTGAGTGTTATTACAGAGAGCGTCCCTTCTGTGCGCACTACCCGGGAACGGGACAGCAGATGCGCGGGCCTGAGCGCGGAGGTTTGAACGCTCCGGGTGAACGCGTGCGATGGCCAACGCTGACAGCGAGGTGAAGACGCTCCTGAACTTCGTGAATCTGGCGTCGAGCGACATCAAGGCGGCGCTGGACCGATCCGCGCCCTGCAGACGCTCCGTGGACCACCGCAAATACCTGCAGAAACAGCTCAAGCGCTTCACGCACAGGCCCGCAGACCCACGCGCGCGCGCCCGGCCCAACGCGCCGGACCCGAGCCCGAACCCCGCGGGTCACGTGCCCATGCGCGCGCGCCAGCTCCCGGCGTCCTTCTGGCAGGAACCGCGCACCCCGGGCACCCGCGCGCGTCTCCAGCACCTGCTGAGGAACAGCGCGAGCGGCCCTGCGAGCGTCAAATCTCACGCAGAGAAAAGGAAGATGATTCGCGATAATAATAATAATCACCCGCACGCGGAGCCGCCGAGGAGGAGCGCGCCGTGCGCGTGCGTGTGCGCGTGCTGCCCTCTTCAGTGTCACGCGCTGCACGCGGACGCGCCTCTCAGGAACAGAACAGCGGAGGCGCGCGGCTTCATCGACGGACTCCGCGGTAACGCGCATGTGGTGATCAAGCCGATTCCCACGAAGCCCGCGATCTCCTCCTCCATCTTCAGCGTGTTCGGCTTCATCTAGTGCTGGAGGACCACAGCACCACTACAGGACTACTAACCTTCTTCAGCTCTTCTGTTTAACCCATTCCTGACACGTGCTGCACATGCACGAGCAATGTTTATGATCACGCGCCTGTGAGCACTTAAAGTACAGATGTAGCAGGAATAATACACACGTGCGGTGGTTATTTTATTGGCTTTTGTGCAGTTGGAAAGCGAGGACATCAAGATATGATCACAGCATTGCTTTAGTTTACACGCATCATCAGGTGACTCTCTGTAGAATGAGTTTTCATTTAACAATCGTCCTCTGTTCCAGATCACTTCCCTGAACCAGCATGATTTCACTGTGATGTAGAGATAGATCAGTATTTATTATGATTTTTTAGTTGAGATGTTGTTCTGTCACACTAATTAAGCCTGGTCATAATCCAGGTCTTGTGCTGAATTAGCTCATTAAAACTGGTAATCGACTGCGTTACACTGTCTGCTCATTACTGACACACTCAAACCACACATGAAATAAGCAGAGCCTTTTATTCTGCACTCGCCAGTGACATACTCTGTGTTTTCAGATCATCAAAATACATAAAATTGTGTATCAAACAAATACAAACACAAAATACAAATACAAACAAAAAAATTCAAGATCATAAATTAAAATGTATAAATAGCAACTTGAAGACCAAACACTCAATTCATAAGAGGTAATCTCACAGCACCAGTGTTTAAATGTCCAGCAGAAATAATGTTTCAGAATAAATTATTTGTTTCTGTGTTGTGTTGGAGCCGGTTCTGGATCTAAGGGCCGATTCTGGAGTTCAGGGGCCAGTTCTGGAGCTCTGGAGCCGGTTCTGGAGATCAGGCGTCGGGCCCGGAGCCGGTTCTGGAGCTCTGGAGCCGGTTCTGGAGATCAGGCGTCGGGCCCTTAGCCAGTTCTGGAGCTCAGGTGTTGGAGCCGGAGCCGGTTCTGGATCTAAGGGGCGGGTTCCAGATCTCAGGAGCCGGTTCTGGATCTAAGGGGCGGGTTCCAGATCTCAGGAGCCGGTTCTGGAGATCAGGGGCCAGTTCTGGAGTTCAGGGGCCAGTTCTGGAGTTCTGGAGCCGGTTCTGGAGATCAGGCGTCGGGCCCGGAGCCGGTTCTGGAGCTCAGGAGCCGGTTCTGGAGCTCTGGAGCCGGTTCTGGAGATCAGGCGTCGGGCCCTTAGCCAGTTCTGGAGATCAGGGGCCGGTTCTGGAGCTCAGGTGTTGGAGCCGGTTCTGGATCTAAGGGGCGGGTTCCAGATCTCAGGAGCCGGTTCTGGATCTCAGGGTCGGTTCTGGAGCTCAGGCGTCGGGCCCGGAGCCAGTTCTAGAGCTCAGGTGTTGGAGCCGGAGCCGGTTCTGGATCTTAGGGGCGGGTTCCAGATCTCAGGAGCCGGTTCTGGATCTCAGGGGCGGGTTCCCCATCTCTGCAGCCGGTTCTGGAGCTCAGGCGTCGGGTCCGGAGCCGGTTCTGGATCTCAGGGGCGGGTTCCCGATCTCTGCAGCCGGTTCTGGAGCTCAGGGGCCGGTTGCAGATCTCAGGAGCTGGTTCTGGAGCTCAGGCGTCGGGTCCGGAGCCGGTTCTGGAGCTCAGGGGCCGGTTCCAGATCTCAGGAGCTGGTTCTGGAGCTCAGGTACCGCAGCACGGGCCCCGGCAGCGGCAGCGAGTCGATGGACCTCAGTCTCCGGGTCCCCAGCTGCTCTCGGACCCTCAGCCGGCACAGGTGCATCAAGGGCCGAGGGGACGCTGCAAACACACAGATACACTCACACACTCATCATCCTCACACTGTAACAGACTGTTAATGTGTGTATGAAAGTCTCAAAATCTGAAAATCATAATTGAAAATCATAATTCCTAACTGAAATTGTCTTCTGTGTACGAAACAAAGGAAAGCATTAAAGACAAACAGAATTTATATTATGAAAGTGTGGCTGTTATTTTAAACAGCTGTGGTTGAAAGGTTCGCTCCCGATCAGCTGAATGGAGTCCAGGGAAACAGGAATGAAGAAGCCGATGATGAAGACTCACATGTTCTGAGGCTGATGCTGGGCCACTCGGGAGCGTCCCGGAGCAGAGCCGTGGTTCTGCTGCACAGCTGGACGTTTCCCACACACTCCAGCAGCAGATCCACGACCTCAGCGGCGGCCCGGCTCCAGCGGGGGGACGAGATCCAGGAGCAGAACTGACACAGAACACACAGTTCACAGCAGGCCCACAGCAAACAACACTTATACATGGGACTGGTAGTCACTGCATGAAGAATATTTGGGTGTAATATGTCACAGTTTACTTTATTTTGCTCTCCTCACTTACATAACTGAACTATAGTGTCCTGCACACACTAGAGAAAACATATATATAAAAAAGATATCTGGAGCCTCATTTATAACCGTTGCGTACGCACAAAACAGGCCCTGAAAGAGGCGTACGCCACTCCCGACGCATAAGATGTGATTTATAAAAACAAACTTGACGGAAAAATGTGCGCACCGGCACGCAAACTCTGACCCGTGCGTACGAACGTTCTGGAGACGGAGCAGTTTGGCGACACCGATGGTGAGCTGGAGTTAAATGTCTTTTTGGTCACTTTTAGACAGAAAATCTAAAGAAAATGATACATAGGCTATACAGAAAGATAATACAAATATAATTTCACTCACTAAGCATATCACTTGAGGCAAATATTCATCCCTTCTTAAATGTCCGCGCCAGCGAGCGCGTTGGGCCGTTTAGTGAAACTAACGCCTATCTAACGACAGTCCTAATCATAAAAACAGTGCATGTTCACAACAGTTTAAATAAATAAAAGAATGATTTAAACTGTTTTACTTCTGATATAAACATTTAGATTAAATATGCCATTGTCATTGATGGAGTTAAACACTTAAACATGAAATCATTACTGAGACGTTACAACATTTTTTATATTCAATAAATATAAATATTTGTTGTGGATGCAATGCTTTTGAACACGTTTCCTCTGGCATGCTGTGTTTTAATGTTTTAACTAAAGAGAGAATTGCTTATAGCAGATTGTCTGAGAAAATAGTTTCGTGCAAATAATGCACAACAGTCTATCTGTTTCCATTAAAAATATAAATCAATAAAAAATACTATTTGGTCAGTGGAAAAGATTGTGAAAACTTTCTCTGAAATGTATTTTACACTATTTGATTTATTTATTCAAAAACAAGGCAAGGATAGGCTACTAAATTATTTTTATTAATGTAGGCTAATGTGACGGCACATCCGTATTAGGCTATTTCATATTTTCCTAATGTCTATACCGTTAAACATGTTATCACGTGGATGAATAATCATATGCAAATGATATGCAGATGAGGATATGCATAGTAAAACTAGGCGTTGTAAGCTCATATATGGTTATTTCGGGGAGGAGACGCGTGTGCGCACAATCTTCCGCTGACTGAGATTTATCGGGATTTATAAAGTGAATTCTGCGCAGGTTCTGGCGTACGCACGGTTTTATAAATCTGAATATTTTTTTGCGTACGCCATTTTTGGCTTTCGGACGCACGTACACTTTTAGTAAGGATCCTACACACAGTTTTATAAATGAGGCCCCTGGTGTCGGAATAATGTTTGCTTTGACTCTCGATTGCCTTGATGTGTTTTATGAGTCGCATTTCCCTCGGGATACGGGTTTTCACACCCCGTGCAGAGCTTTAGTGCACTCATTGTCTTCGGAATTAATCTTTAATCACAATTGACCCTTCGCAGGGAGTTTGATTGACAGGCGATCTGACCAATCATAATTTGCATAATCTGAGTGTCGTCTGAGTGTCGTCTGAGTGTCGTCTGAGTGTCGTCAGAGTGTCGTCTGAGTGTCGTCTGAGTGTCGTCAGAGTGTCGTCTGAGTGTCGTCAGAGTGTCGTCTGAGTGTCGTCTGAGTGTCGTCTGAGTGTCGTCTGAGTGTCGTCTGAGTGTCGTCTGAGTGTCGTCTGAGTGTCGTCTGTGTGTCGTCTGAGTGTCGTCAGAGTGTCGTCTGAGTGTCGTCAGAGTGTCGTCAGAGTGTCGTCTGAGTGTCGTCTGAGTGTCGTCTGAGTGTCGTCAGCGTGTCGTCTGAGTGTCGTCTGAGTGTTGTCTGAGTGTCGTCTGAGTGTCGTCAGCGTGTCGTCTGAGTGTCGTCTGAGTGTTGTCTGAGTGTCGTCTGAGTGTCGTCAGAGTGTCGTCTGAGTGTCGTCAGAGTGTCGTCAGAGTGTCGTCTGAGTGTCGTCTGAGTGTCGTCTGAGTGTCGTCAGAGTGTCGTCTGAGTGTCGTCTGAGTGTCGTCTGAGTGTCGTCTGAGTGTCGTCAGAGTGTCGTCTGTGTGTCGTCTGAGTGTCGTCTGAGTGTCGTCTGAGTGTCGTCTGAGTGTCGTCTGAGTGTCGTCAGAGTGTCGTCTGAGTGTCGTCTGAGTGTCGTCTGAGTGTCGTCTGAGTGTCGTCAGAGTGTCGTCTGAGTGTCGTCAGAGTGTCGTCTGAGTGTCGTCAGAGTGTCGTCTGAGTGTCGTCAGAGTGTCGTCTGAGTGTCGTCTGAGTGTCGTCAGTGTGTCGTCTGAGTGTCGTCTGAGTGTCGTCTGAGTGTCGTCAGTGTGTCGTCAGTGTGTCGTCTGAGTGTCGTCTGAGTGTCGTCAGTGTGTCGTCTGAGTGTCGTCTGAGTGTCGTCTGAGTGTCGTCTGAGTGTCGTCTGAGTGTCGTCAGTGTGTCGTCTGAGTGTCGTCTGAGTGTCGTCTGAGTGTCGTCTGAGTGTCGTCAGAGTGTCGTCTGAGTGTCGTCTGAGTGTCGTCAGTGTGTCGTCTGAGTGTCGTCTGAGTGTCGTCTGAGTGTCGTCTGAGTGTCGTCAGAGTGTCGTCTGAGTGTCGTCTGAGTGTCGTCAGAGTGTCGTCAGAGTGTCGTCTGAGTGTCGTCTGAGTGTCGTCAGAGTGTCGTCTGTGTGTCGTCTGAGTGTCGTCTGAGTGTCGTCTGAGTGTCGTCAGAGTGTCGTCTGAGTGTCGTCTGAGTGTCGTCTGAGTGTCGTCTGAGTGTCGTCTGAGTGTCGTCAGAGTGTCGTCTGAGTGTCGTCTGAGTGTCGTCAGAGTGTCGTCTGAGTGTCGTCTGAGTGTCGTCTGAGTGTCGTCAGCGTGTCGTCTGAGTGTCGTCTGAGTGTCGTCTGAGTGTCGTCAGAGTGTCGTCAGAGTGTCGTCTGAGTGTCGTCTGAGTGTCGTCAGAGTGTCGTCTGAGTGTCGTCAGAGTGTCGTCTGAGTGTCGTCTGAGTGTCGTCTGAGTGTCGTCTGAGTGTCGTCAGAGTGTCGTCAGAGTGTCGTCTGAGTGTCGTCTGAGTGTCGTCTGAGTGTCGTCTGAGTGTCGTCAGAGTGTCGTCTGAGTGTCGTCTGAGTGTCGTCTGAGTGTCGTCTGAGTGTCGTCTGAGTGTCGTCTGAGTGTCGTCAGAGTGTCGTCAGAGTGTCGTCTGAGTGTCGTCTGAGTGTCGTCTGAGTGTCGTCAGAGTGTCGTCTGAGTGTCGTCAGTGTGTCGTCAGAGTGTCGTCAGTGTGTCGTCAGAGTGTCGTCTGAGTGTCGTCTGAGTGTCGCCTGAGTGTCGTCTGAGTGTCGTCTGAGTGTCGTCAGAGTGTCGTCTGAGTGTCGTCAGAGTGTCGTCTGAGTGTCGTCTGAGTGTCGTCAGTGTGTCGTCTGAGTGTCGTCTGAGTGTCGTCAGAGTGTCGTCTGTCTGAGTGTCGTCTGAGTGTCGTCAGTGTGTCGTCTGAGTGTCGTCAGAGTGTCGTCAGAGTGTCGTCTGAGTGTCGTCTGAGTGTCGTCAGAGTGTCGTCTGAGTGTCGTCAGAGTGTCGTCTGAGTGTCGTCAGAGTGTCGTCTGAGTGTCGTCAGAGTGTCGTCTGAGTGTCGTCAGAGTGTCGTCAGAGTGTCGTCTGAGTGTCGTCAGAGTGTCGTCAGAGTGTCGTCTGAGTGTCGTCTGAGTGTCGTCTGAGTGTCGTCAGAGTGTCGTCTGTCTGAGTGTCGTCTGAGTGTCGTCTGTGTGTCGTCTGAGTGTCGTCTGAGTGTCGTCTGAGTGTCGTCAGAGTGTCGTCTGAGTGTCGTCTGAGTGTCGTCTGACTGTCGTCTGAGTGTCGTCTGAGTGTCGTCTGAGTGTCGTCAGAGTGTCGTCAGAGTGTCGTCTGAGTGTCGTCTGAGTGTCGTCAGAGTGTCGTCTGAGTGTCGTCTGAGTGTCGTCAGAGTGTCGTCTGAGTGTCGTCTGAGTGTCGTCAGAGTGTCGTCTGAGTGTCGTCTGAGTGTCGTCAGCGTGTCGTCTGAGTGTCGTCTGAGTGTTGTCTGAGTGTCGTCTGAGTGTCGTCAGCGTGTCGTCTGAGTGTCGTCTGAGTGTTGTCTGAGTGTCGTCTGAGTGTCGTCAGAGTGTCGTCTGAGTGTCGTCTGAGTGTCGTCAGAGTGTCGTCTGAGTGTCGTCTGAGTGTCGTCAGAGTGTCGTCTGAGTGTCGTCTGAGTGTCGTCAGAGTGTCGTCTGAGTGTCGTCTGAGTGTCGTCAGAGTGTCGTCTGAGTGTCGTCTGAGTGTCGTCTGAGTGTCGTCAGCGTGTCGTCTGAGTGTCGTCTGAGTGTCGTCAGAGTGTCGTCTGAGTGTCGTCTGAGTGTCGTCAGAGTGTCGTCTGAGTGTCGTCTGAGTGTCGTCAGAGTGTCGTCTGAGTGTCGTCTGAGTGTCGTCAGAGTGTCGTCTGAGTGTCGTCTGAGTGTCGTCTGAGTGTCGTCAGCGTGTCGTCTGAGTGTCGTCTGAGTGTTGTCTGAGTGTCGTCTGAGTGTCGTCAGCGTGATCTGGGAGACGGATGTCACCTGTAGCCCGGGCTCAGGGCGGCTCCGGCCAGCGTGCTCCTCCCGTGTGTGTGTGTGTGGGGTGAAGCAAGGCCGGGCGTTGCAGCCGTGCTCCAGCAGACAGCGCAGGACGCTGAGGTGGTGTGTGTGTGTGAGCAGCGCAGGGAGGGCCTCCACACGGGCCCCGTGCTCCAGCAGCAGAGCTACGCTCTCCACACACCCCTGCTCCGCCGCTAGCACCAGCAGCGGCTCCGCGTCAGGATCGGCTCCGGCCCTCAGCAGCTCCGCGGCCGCCTGCGTGTTCCCGGCGGAGACGGCACAGAGCAGAGCCGAGCCGCAGCCAGAGGAGCGCCGGGTGTTGACGTCACAGCCGGAGCGGATCAGCACACGCAGCGTGTTCAGCTGGTTGTGCTCCGCGGACAGATGGAGCGGAGAGACGCCGCTCTCCCGTAACCGCACGCGGCTGCTCACCGGCAGCAACAGCGACACTATCCTGTGGGAAACACCAGCAGCGCTTAATACAGCAAACAATCATTCTTACAGTCAAGACACTATTCAACTTTTCTTTCTACTGAGAATGTTAGTTGATGTTATCAAATTGAACTAAAACTTGCAGATTTTGCTCACACAGGGCAACAATTTCCCAAAATGATCATTCTTTCCCACCTTATTACACTTGTGTTTGCAGTCAAAAATGACCAGCCTACAAAAAAAGCCTGCATGCCCCTCATCCTCAAAAATAATGTGTGTCTCTCCACCCGGTAAATAATGCGGGCAGGGGTGCACACACATCCTAAACTGCTGCTTCCTCGCCATGACTTTATATATATATATAAGACAAACAACAAATATGACAAGGACCGTTTCACACTGAGTGCTACAGAAGCGGCCCAGATCACACACACCTGCAGCAGCGGATGAAGATCAGGCAGGTGTGTGTGTGTGTGTGTGTGTGTGTGTGTCTGGTGTTCACACTCACTGCTCGTGCCCGTGCTGGCTGGCGATGTGCAGGGGCAGGTGTGTGTGTGTGTGTGTGTGTGTGTCTGGTGTTCACACTCACTGCTCGTGCCCGTGCTGGCTGGCGATGTGCAGGGGCAGGTGTGTGTGTGTGTGTGTGTGTGTGTGTGTGTGTGTGTGTGTGTGTCTGGTGTTCACACTCACTGCTCGTGCCCGTGCTGGCGATGTGCAGGGGCAGGTGTGTGTGTGTGTGTGTGTGTGTGTGTGTGTGTGTGTGGTGTTCACACTCACTGCTCGTGCCCGTGCTGGCTGGCGATGTGCAGGGGCAGGTGTGTGTGTGTGTGTGTGTGTGTGTGTGTGTCTGGTGTTCACACTCACTGCTCGTGCCCGTGCTGGCGATGTGCAGGGGCAGTTGTGTGTGTGTGTGTGTGTGTGTGTGTGTGTGTGGTGTTCACACTCACTGCTCGTGCCCGTGCTGGCTGGCGATGTGCAGGGGCAGGTGTGTGTGTGTGTGTGTGTGTGTGTGTGTGTGTGTGTGTGTGTGTGTGTGTGTGTGTGTGTGTGTGTGTGTTCACACTCACTGCTCGTGCCCGTGCTGGCTGGCGATGTGCAGGGGCAGGTGTGTGTGTGTGTGTGTGTGTGTGTGTGTGTGTGTGTGTGTCTGGTGCTCACACTCACTGCTCGTGCCCGTGCTGGCTGGCGATGTGCAGGGGCAGGTGTGTGTGTGTGTGTGTGTGTGTCTGGTGTTCACACTCACTGCTCGTGCCCGTGCTGGCTGGCGATGTGCAGGGGCAGGTGTGTGTGTGTGTGTGTGTGTGTGTGTGTCTGGTGTTCACACTCACTGCTCGTGCCCGTGCTGGCTGGCGATGTGCAGGGGCAGGTGTGTGTGTGTGTGTGTGTGTGTGTCTGGTGTTCACACTCACTGCTCGTGCCCGTGCTGGCTGGCGATGTGCAGGGGCAGGTGTGTGTGTGTGTGTGTGTGTGTGTGTCTGGTGTTCACACTCACTGCTCGTGCCCGTGCTGGCTGGCGATGTGCAGGGGCAGGTGTGTGTGTGTGTGTGTGTGTGTGTCTGGTGTTCACACTCACTGCTCGTGCCCGTGCTGGCTGGCGATGTGCAGGGGCAGGTGTGTGTGTGTGTGTGTGTGTGTGTGTGTGTGTCTGGTGTTCACACTCACTGCTCGTGCCCGTGCTGGCGATGTGCAGGGGCAGGTGTGTGTGTGTGTGTGTGTGTGTGTGTGGTGTTCACACTCACTGCTCGTGCCCGTGCTGGCTGGCGATGTGCAGGGGCAGGTGTGTGTGTGTGTGTGTGTGTGTGTCTGGTGTTCACACTCACTGCTCGTGCCCGTGCTGGCTGGCGATGTGCAGGGGCAGGTGTGTGTGTGTGTGTGTGTGTGTGTGTGTGTGTGTGTGTGTGTGTCTGGTGTTCACACTCACTGCTCGTGCCCGTGCTGGCTGGCGATGTGCAGGGGCAGGTGTGTGTGTGTGTGTGTGTGTGTGTCTGGTGTTCACACTCACTGCTCGTGCCCGTGCTGGCTGGCGATGTGCAGGGGCAGGTGTGTGTGTGTGTGTGTGTGTGTGTCTGGTGTTCACACTCACTGCTCGTGCCCGTGCTGGCTGGCGATGTGCAGGGGCAGGTGTGTGTGTGTGTGTGTGTGTGTGTGTGTGTTCACACTCACTGCTCGTGCCCGTGCTGGCTGGCGATGTGCAGGGGCAGGTGTGTGTGTGTGTGTGTGTGTGTGTGTGTGTGTGTCTGGTGTTCACACTCACTGCTCGTGCCCGTGCTGGCTGGCGATGTGCAGGGGCAGGTGTGTGTGTGTGTGTGTGTGTGTGTGTGTGTGTGTCTGGTGTTCACACTCACTGCTCGTGCCCGTGCTGGCTGGCGATGTGCAGGGGCAGGTGTGTGTGTGTGTGTGTGTGTGTGTCTGGTGTTCACACTCACTGCTCGTGCCCGTGCTGGCTGGCGATGTGCAGGGGCAGAAGGCCGGCACTGCAGGGTTTGTTGGCGTCGGCGTGGTGTTGGAGCAGAAGCTTGACGGCTTCCCCGTGCCCATGTCTGCAGGCTTCCGTTAGAGCCGTGTTCCCATCACACGTCTGCAGGTTCACACCGGCACCTGACAGGGCAAAACACACAAGCCCTCCTTGAACATCGGGAAATAATGTCTTATGAATGATTTCCTGTTCTGGGATTAATATCTGCTGCTGTCCTGTTATTAGTTTGTGCTTATTCTGAGTCTATCATATTAATTCGCTTTATATGAAGAGTGTACAAAATACTCAAAAATAATCGTAAACTTCTTTGTCAAATTAAATAGTATATGAGCGGTTCATTTTTATTGGGTTTGTCATTTTTGGGATACACCAAGTATTGTGAATTTTTAGCGTATATTAAGCAGTAATTAAGTAAGGATTAGTTCATTTAAACATCTCTGTTATTGATAAATGTACCATTACCTTACATTAAAGAAAAATACGAGTTTGATTTGTCATATTTGTCTATTTGTCTTAAAATAAAAATATTTGGATTTACAAGTGCAATCAAGCTAACATATACAGCTAAATATTGTGTTTTTAGTCATCCGAATTAGTTGACGATAAATAACATTGGTAACACTTTACAATAAGGTTCATTTATTAAACATTAATTAACATGAACTAACCATGAGCAATACATTTGTTACTGTTTTTGTTAATCTTTGTTAACGTTAGTTAATCCAAATCCAGCTGTTCATTCTTTGTTCATGTTAGTTCACAGTGCATTAACTAATGTTAACAAGATTTTAATAAAGTATTAGTAAATGTTGAAATTAACAAAGATTAACAAATGCTGAAGAAGTTCATTCTTAGTTAATGTTAACTAATGTAGTTAACTAATGAACCTTATTGTAAAGTGTTACCAAAATATTTTTACCACAACAAATTTTCACAATGAAAATCAATTCAGTAAATTGTCCAGATGAAGATGCTGTATGATTCTGTGAAATGCAGAGAGGAAGGGCGAGGCCTCTGACAGACGGAAATCACAATCTTATAGATTTAGGGTTTGTGTTTAAAAGTAGCTTTGTTTTAAACTTAAGTTATAATGTAATAATGTTTATAATATTTCAAATAGGTTTTGCTACAGAAAACATGGAATTTGTGCTTCTAAAGTTTTTAAGAACAGTCACATGACACCAAAGTCAAACCTATTGCTCAAACTACTATTCTCATTAACATGATTTTAAAGTCATTGGATTTTTTGAGAGAATCCAATAGCATGAGGTTCAGTACCGTTCCGGATCAGGTACGCAAGCGCCTCTGTCCGTCCGTGTCGCGCGGCTTCGATGGCGGGTGTGACGTCGTCAGCGTTACGGGCGTCGACGGCGGCTCTGGCCTGAAGGAGCGTCTGGCAGAGCGCGATGTTGTTCCGTCTCGCGGCTTCATGCAGCGCCGTCCAACCTCGCCGACAGCGCTGATTCACCGACGCTCCACACGCTAGCAGCAGCTGCACCATACCGACACACTCCTGCTCACACGCTGCACATGAGGAACACACACACACACACTTACTCCATACCGACACACTCCTGCTCACACGCTGCACATGAGGAACACACACACACACACTTACTCCATACCGACACACTCCTGCTCACACGCTGCACATGAGGAACACACACACACACACTTACTCCATACCGACACACTCCTGCTCACACGCTGCACATGAGGAACACACACACACACACTTACTCCATACCGACACACTCCTGCTCACACGCTGCACATGAGGAACACACACACACACTTACTCCATACCGACACACTCCTGCTCACACGCTGCACATGAGGAACACACACACACACACTTACTCCATACCGACACACTCCTGCTCACACGCTGCACATGAGGAACACACACACACTTACTCCATACCGACACACTCCTGCTCACACGCTGCACATGAGGAGGAACACACACACACACACACACATTTACTCCATACCGACACACTCCTGCTCACACGCTGCACATGAGGAGGAACACACACACACACACACTTACTCCATACCGACACACTCCTGCTCACACGCTGCACATGAGGAGGAACACACACACACACACTTACTCCATACCGACACACTCCTGCTCACACGCTGCACATGAGGAACACACACACACACTTACTCCATACCGACACACTCCTGCTCACACGCTGCACATGAGGAACACACACACACACTTACTCCATACCGACACACTCCTGCTCACACGCTGCACATGAGGAGGAACACACACACACACTTACTCCATACCGACACACTCCTGCTCACACGCTGCACATGAGGAGGAACACACACACACACACTTACTCCATACCGACACACTCCTGCTCACACGCTGCACATGAGGAGGAACACACACACACACACTTACTCCATACCGACACACTCCTGCTCACACGCTGCACATGAGGAACACACACACACACTTACTCCATACCGACACACTCCTGCTCACACGCTGCACATGAGGAACACACACACACACACACTTATTCCATACCGACACACTCCTGCTCACACGCTGCACATGAGGAGGAACACACACACACACTTACTCCATACCGACACACTCCTGCTCACACGCTGCACATGAGGAACACACACACACACACTTACTCCATACCGACACACTCCTGCTCACACGCTGCACATGAGGAGGAACACACACACACACTTACTCCATACCGACACACTCCTGCTCACACGCTGCACATGAGGAACACACACACACACTTACTCCATACCGACACACTCCTGCTCACACGCTGCACATGAGGAACACACACACACACACACTTACTCCATACCGACACACTCCTGCTCACACGCTGCACATGAGGAGGAACACACACACACACACTTACTCCATACCGACACACTCCTGCTCACACGCTGCACATGAGGAACACACACACACACACTTACTCCATACCGACACACTCCTGCTCACACGCTGCACATGAGGAGGAACACACACACACACTTACTCCATACCGACACACTCCTGCTCACACGCTGCACATGAGGAACACACACACACACTTACTCCATACCGACACACTCCTGCTCACACGCTGCACATGAGGAGGAACACACACACACACTTACTCCATACCGACACACTCCTGCTCACACGCTGCACATGAGGAGGAACACACACACACACTTACTCCATACCGACACACTCCTGCTCACACGCTGCACATGAGGAACACACACACACACTTACTCCATACCGACACACTCCTGCTCACACGCTGCACATGAGGAACACACACACACACTTACTCCATACCGACACACTCCTGCTCACACGCTGCACATGAGGAACACACACACACACTTACTCCATACCGACACACTCCTGCTCACACGCTGCACATGAGGAGGAACACACACACACACTTACTCCATACCGACACACTCCTGCTCACACGCTGCACATGAGGAGGAACACACACACACACTTACTCCATACCGACACACTCCTGCTCACACGCTGCACATGAGGAGGAACACACACACACACTTACTCCATACCGACACACTCCTGCTCACACGCTGCACATGAGGAACACACACACACTTACTCCATACCGACACACTCCTGCTCACACACTGCACATGAGGAGGAACACACACACACTTACTCCATACCGACACACTCCTGCTCACACACTGCACATGAGGAGGAACACACACACACACTTACTCCATACCGACACACTCCTGCTCACACGCTGCACATGAGGAACACACACACACTTACTCCATACCGACACACTCCTGCTCACACGCTGCACATGAGGAACACACACACACACACACTTACTCCATACCGACACACTCCTGCTCACACGCTGCACATGAGGAGGAACACACACACACACTTACTCCATACCGACACACTCCTGCTCACACGCTGCACATGAGGAGGAACACACACACACACTTACTCCATACCGACACACTCCTGCTCACACGCTGCACATGAGGAACACACACACACTTACTCCATACCGACACACTCCTGCTCACACACTGCACATGAGGAGGAACACACACACACACACACTTACTCCATACCGACATACTCCTGCTCACACGCTGCACATGAGGAACACACACACACACTTACTCCATACCGACACACTCCTGCTCACACGCTGCACATGAGGAGGAACACACACACACACTTACTCCATACCGACACACTCCTGCTCACACGCTGCACATGAGGAGGAACACACACACACACTTACTCCATACCGACACACTCCTGCTCACACGCTGCACATGAGGAACACACACACACACTTACTCCATACTGACACACTCCTGCTCACACGCTGCACATGAGGAGGAACACACACACACACTTACTCCATACCGACACACTCCTGCTCACACGCTGCACATGAGGAGGAACACACACACACACATTTACTCCATACCGACACACTCCTGCTCACACGCTGCACATGAGGAGGAACACACACACACTTACTCCATACCGACACACTCCTGCTCACACGCTGCACATGAGGAGGAACACACACACACACTTACTCCATACCGACACACTCCTGCTCACACGCTGCACATGAGGAACACACACACACTTACTCCATACCGACACACTCCTGCTCACACGCTGCACATGAGGAACACACACACACACACACACACACACTTACTCCATACCGACACACTCCTGCTCACACGCTGCACATGAGGAGGAACACACACACACACTTACTCCATACCGACACACTCCTGCTCACACGCTGCACATGAGGAACACACACACTTACTCCATACCGACACACTCCTGCTCACACGCTGCACATGAGGAGGAACACACACACACACTTACTCCATACCGACACACTCCTGCTCACACGCTGCACATGAGGAACACACACACACTTACTCCATACCGACACACTCCTGCTCACACACTGCACATGAGGAGGAACACACACACACACTTACTCCATACCGACATACTCCTGCTCACACGCTGCACATGAGGAACACACACACACTTACTCCATACCGACACACTCCTGCTCACACGCTGCACATGAGGAACACACACACACACACACTTACTCCATACCGACACACTCCTGCTCACACGCTGCACATGAGGAACACACACACTTACTCCATACCGACACACTCCTGCTCACACGCTGCACATGAGGAGGAACACACACACACACTTACTCCATACCGACACACTCCTGCTCACACGCTGCACATGAGGAGGAACACACACACACTTACTCCATACCGACACACTCCTGCTCACACGCTGCACATGAGGAGGAACACACACACACACTTACTCCATACCGACACACTCCTGCTCACACGCTGCACATGAGGAACACACACACACACACACTTACTCCATACCGACACACTCCTGCTCACACGCTGCACATGAGGAGGAACACACACACACACTTACTCCATACCGACACACTCCTGCTCACACGCTGCACATGAGGAGGAACACACACACACACTTACTCCATACCGACACACTCCTGCTCACACGCTGCACATGAGGAGGAACACACACACACTTACTCCATACCGACACACTCCTGCTCACACGCTGCACATGAGGAGGAACACACACACACACTTACTCCATACCGACACACTCCTGCTCACACGCTGCACATGAGGAGGAACACACACACACATTTACTCCATACCGACACACTCCTGCTCACACGCTGCACATGAGGAGGAACACACACACACACTTACTCCATACCGACACACTCCTGCTCACACGCTGCACATGAGGAGGAACACACACACACACTTACTCCATACCGACACACTCCTGCTCACACGCTGCACATGAGGAGGAACACACACACACAAATTTACTCCATACCGACACACTCCTGCTCACACGCTGCACATGAGGAACACACACACACACACTTACTCCATACCGACACACTCCTGCTCACACGCTGCACATGAGGAGGAACACACACACACACTTACTCCATACCGACACACTCCTGCTCACACGCTGCACATGAGGAACACACACACACACTTACTCCATACCGACACACTCCTGCTCACACGCTGCACATGAGGAACACACACACACACACACTTACTCCATACCGACACACTCCTGCTCACACGCTGCACATGAGGAGGAACACACACACACACTTACTCCATACCGACACACTCCTGCTCACACGCTGCACATGAGGAACACACACACACACTTACTCCATACCGACACACTCCTGCTCACACGCTGCACATGAGGAGGAACACACACACACACTTACTCCATACCGACACACTCCTGCTCACACGCTGCACATGAGGAACACACACACACACTTACTCCATACCGACACACTCCTGCTCACACGCTGCACATGAGGAGGAACACACACACACTTACTCCATACCGACACACTCCTGCTCACACGCTGCACATGAGGAGGAACACACACACACTTACTCCATACCGACAGACTCCTGCTCACACGCTGCACATGAGGAGGAACACACACACACACTTACTCCATACCGACACACTCCTGCTCACACACTGCACATGAGGAGAAACATACACACACATTTACTCCATACCGACACACTCCTACTCACACGCTGCACATGAGGAGGAACGACCTGAACGACCTGTACGACCTGAACGACCTGTATGAGCTGAACGACCTGTACAACTGGTACAACCCCTGAACGACTCCTGAATGACCTAAACGACCTGAACAACCCCTGAATGACCTGCACGACCCCTGAATGACCCGAACAACCCCTGAATAACCCCTGAATAACCCCTGAATGAGCTGAACGACCTGAACGACCTGTACGACCTGAACGACCCCTGAATGACCTAAACGACCTGAACGACGTGTATGAGCTGAACGACCTGTACAACCCCTGATTGACCTAAACGACTTGAACGACCTGTATGAGCTGAACGACCCCTGAATGGCCTAAACGACCTGAACGACCTGTATGAGCTGAACGACCTGTACAACTGGTACAACCCCTGAACGACTCCTGAATGACCTAAACGACCTGAACAACCCCTGAATGACCCGAACAACCCCTGAATAACCCCTGAATAACCCCTGAATGAGCTGAACGACCTGTACGACCTGAACGACCCCTGAATGACCTAAACGACCTGAGCGACGTGTACAACCCCTGAATGACCTAAACGACTTGAACGACCTGTATGAGCTGACCGACCCCTGAATGGCCTAAACGACCTGAACGACGTGTATGAGCTGAACGACCTGTACAACCCCTGAATGACCTAAACGACTTGAACGACCTGTATGAGCTGAACGACCCCTGAATGGCCTAAACGACCTGACCGACCCCTGAATGAGCTGAACGACCTGTACAACCGGTACAACCCCCGAACGACTCCTGAATGACCTAAACGACCTGAACGACCCCTGAATTACACGAACGACCCCTGATTGACCTGAACGACCCCTGAATGACCCGAACGACCCCTGACCGACCCCTGAATGAGCTGAACGACCTGTACAACCGGTACAACCCCTGAACGACTCCTGAATGACCTAAACGACCTGAACAACCCCTGAATGACCTGCACGACCCCTGAATGACCCGAACAACCCCTGAATAACCCCTGAACGACTCCTGAATGACCTAAACGACCTGAACGACCCCTGAATTACACGAACGACCTCTGAATGACCTGAACGACCCCGGAATGACCCGAACGACCCCTGACCGACCCCTGAATGAGCTGAACGACCTGTACAACCAGGACAACCCCTGAACGACCCCTGAATGACCTGAACGACCCCTGAATTACACGAACGACCCCTGAATGACCCGAACGACCCATAAACGACCCCTGAATGAGCTGAACGACCTGTACAACCAGTACAACCCCTGAACGACTCCTGAATTGCCTAAACGACCTGAACGACCCCTGAATTACCTGAACGACTCCTGAATGACCTGAACAACACCTGAACGACCCCTGAATGAGCTGACCGACCTGTATGACCTGAACGACCCCTGAATGACCTGTATGACCTGAACGACCCCTGAATGAGCTGAACGACCCGAACGACCTGTATGAGCTGAACGACCCCTGAATGGCCTAAACGATCTGACCGACCCCTGAATGAGCTGAACGACCTGTACAACCGGTACAACCCCTGAACGACTCCTGAATGACCTAAACGACCTGAACGACCCCTGAGTTACACGAACGACCCCTGAAATGACCTGAACGACCCCTGAATGACCCGAACGACCCCTGACCGACCCCTGAATGAGCTGAACGGCCTGTACAACCGGTACAACCCCTGAATGACCTAAACGACCTGAATGACCCCTGAATTACACGAACGACCCCTGAATGACCTGAACGACCCCTGAATGACCCAAACGACCCCTAAACGACCCCTGAATGAGCTGAACGACCTGTACAACCAGTACAACCCCTGAACGACTCCTGAATTGCCTAAACGACCTGAACGACCCCTGAATTACTTGAACGACTCCTAAATGACCTGAACAACACCTAAACGACCCCTGAATGAGCTGAACGACCTGTATGACCTGAACGACCCCTGAATGACCTGTATGACCTGAACGACCCCTGAATGAGCTGAACGACCTGAACGACCCGAACGACCTGTATGACCTGAACGACCCCTGAATGACCTAAACGACCTGAACGACCCCTGAATTACACGAACGACCCCTGAATGACCTGAACGACCCCTGAATGACCCGAACGACCCCTAAACGACCCCTGAATGAGCTGAACGACCTGTACAACCAGTATAACCCCTGAACGACTCCTGAATTACCTAAACGACCTGAATGACCCCTGAATTACACGAACGACTCCTGAATGACCTGAACAACCCCTGAATGACCCCTGAATGAGCTGACGGACCTGAACGACCTGAACGACCTGTACTACCTGAACGACCCCTGAATGAGCTGAACGACTTGAACAACCCCTGAATGACCTGTATGACCTGAACGACCCCTGAATGAGCTGAACGACCCGAACGACCTGTATGACCTGAACGACCTCTGAATGAGCTGAACGACCCGAACGACCTGTATGACCTGAACGACCCCTGAATGACCTAAGCGACCTGAACGACCCCTGAATTACACGAACGACCCCTGAATGACCTGAACGACCCCTGAATGACCCAAACGACCCCTGAACGACCCCTGAATGAGCTGAACAACCTGTACAATCAGTACAACCCCTGAACGACTCCTGAAATACCTAAACGACCTGAACGACCCCTGAATTACACGAATGACTCCTGAATGACCTGAACGACCCCTGAACGACCCCTGAATGACCCGAACGACCCCTAAACGACTCCTGAATTACCTAAACGACCTGAACGACCCCTGAATTACACGAATGACTCCTGAATGACCTGAACAACCCCGGAATGACCCCTGAATGAGCTGACCGACCTGAACGACCTGAACGACCCCTGAATGAGCTGAACGACCTGAACGACCTGTATGACCTGAACGACCACTGAATGAGCTGAACGACCCGAACGACCTGTATGACCTGAACGACCCCTGAATGAGCTGAACGACCCGAACGACCTGTATGACCTGAACGACCTGTACTACCTGAACGACCCCTGAATGACCTGGACGACCTGAACGACCCCTGAATGACCTGAACGACCCCTGAACGACCTAAATGAGCGCACCTTTATAAAGCGGCGTCTCTTTGTTCTTGTTGCTGATATCGGGGTCGGCTCCTGCTTCCAGAAGAATCCTCACACAGTCCAGGTGTCGTCCGTGAACCGCGATCATCAGAGCCGTCTGTTCCTGAAGCGTGCGCTTGTCCACACACACGCCTCGAGCTGCACACACACACACACACACACACACACACACACACACACACACACACACACACACATCATTAATCAGCACAAGCATCAGGACTGCAGTAGATGACCAATGACTAACACAGTAAAACACAACACTAGAGCGGCTCAACCTGTTCAACAAGGGCATGGGTTTGTTTTCTGGAAATTCCTCAGAAAGGTTAGCGAGAAAAAGCCTGTGGCAATGCAAGTGTGTGAGAGACAGTAATGTAGAACAAGTGTGTGTGAGACAGTGATTTACCTTTCAGCAGCGCTTGAACACAGAGTGTCTGCCCGCAGTGAGCAGCTTCATGCAGTGCCGTCCAGTCGTCAGCGTCACACACCGATGCTAGTTCCCTCACTCGCTGCACATCTCCTCTCCTCACCGCACAGATCAGCCTGAGGGAGAACAGATCATCACTGACCGGGGCTAGTCGTCACAGGGGCTCAGGGGCCGGGGCTATTTGTCACAGGGGCTCAGGGGCCGGGGCTAGTCGTCACAGGGGCTCAGGGGCTCAGGGGCCGGGGCTAGTCGTCACAGGGGCTCAGGGGCCGGGGCCAGTCGTCACAGGGGCTCAGGGGCCGGGGCCGGTCGTCTCAGGGGCTCAGGGGCCGGTCGTCACAGGGGCTCAGGGGCCGGGGCCAGTCGTCACAGGGGCTCAGGGGCCGGGGCCAGTCGTCTCAGGGGCCGGGGCCAGTCTTCACAGGGGCTCAGGGGCCGGGGCCAGTCGTCTCAGGGGGCGGGGATAGTCGTCACAGGGGCTCAGGGGCCGGGGCCAGTCGTCACAGGGGCTCAGGGCCGGGGCCGGGGCCAGTCGTCATAGGGGCTCAGGGGCCGGGGCCAGTCATCACAGGGGCTCAGGGGCCGGGGCCAGTCGTCACAGGGGCCGGGGTCAGTCGTCACAGGGGCTCAGGGGCCGGGGCCAGTCGTCACACAGTCGTCACAGGGGCCGGGGCCAGTCGTCACAGGGGCTCAGGGGCCGGGGTCAGTCATCATAGGGGCTCAGGGGCCGGGGCCAGTCGTCATAGGGGCTCAGGGGCCGGGGCCAGTCATCACAGGGGCTCAGGGGCCGGGGCCAGTCGTCACAGGGGCCGGGGTCAGTCGTCACAGGGGCTCAGGGGCCGGGGCCAGTCGTCACAGGGGCTCAGGGGCCGGGACTGGGGCCAGTCGTCACAGGGGCTCAGGGGCCGGGGCCAGTCGTCACAGGGGCTCAGGGGCCGGGGCCAGTCGTCACACAGTCGTCACAGGGGCCGGGGTCAGTCGTCACAGGGGCTCAGGGGCCGGGGCCAGTCGTCACACAGTCGTCACAGGGGCCGGGGTCAGTCGTCACAGGGGCTCAGGGGCCGGGGCCAGTCGTCACACAGTCGTCACAGGGGCCGGGGTCAGTCGTCACAGGGGCTCAGGGGCCGGGGCCAGTCGTCACAGGGGCTCAGGGGCCGGGACTGGGGCCAGTCGTCACAGGGGCTCAGGGGCCGGGGCCAGTCGTCACAGGGGCTCAGGGGCCGGGGCCAGTCGTCACACAGTCGTCACAGGGGCCGGGGTCAGTCGTCACAGGGGCTCAGGGGCCGGGGCCAGTCGTCACACAGTCGTCACAGGGGCCGGGGTCAGTCGTCACAGGGGCTCAGGGGCCGGGGCCAGTCGTCACACAGTCGTCACAGGGGCCGGGGTCAGTCGTCACAGGGGCTCAGGGGCCGGGGCCAGTCGTCACACAGTCGTCACAGGGGCCGGGGTCAGTCGTCACAGGGGCTCAGGGGCCGGGGCCAGTCGTCACACAGTCGTCACAGGGGCCGGGGTCAGTCGTCACAGGGGCTCAGGGGCCGGGGCCAGTCGTCACACAGTCGTCACAGGGGCCGGGGTCAGTCGTCACAGGGGCTCAGGGGCCGGGGCCAGTCGTCACACAGTCGTCACAGGGGCCGGGGTCAGTCGTCACAGGGGCTCAGGGGCCGGGGCCAGTCGTCACACAGTCGTCACAGGGGCCGGGGTCAGTCGTCACAGGGGCTCAGGGGCCGGGGCCAGTCGTCACACAGTCGTCACAGGGGCCGGGGTCAGTCGTCACAGGGGCTCAGGGGCCGGGGCCAGTCGTCACACAGTCGTCACAGGGGCCGGGGTCAGTCGTCACAGGGGCTCAGGGGCCGGGGCCAGTCGTCACAGGGGCTCAGGGGCCGGGTCACTCATCATAGGGGCTCAGGGGCCGGGGCCAGTCGTCACAGGGGCTCAGAGACAGAAATGCTTGTTTTCTCCAGCAGTGTTTTTTTTTTTAGAAATCTCTTAAACTGAAATAGTGAGTTCTGTCCTCCAGGCTAGATTTACAGTAAATAATTCTATTTTTGTAATATCTACTAAATAAAATGAACGCACATAGACATCCATTAAGACACAATTTAGGCATATGTGAATGGAAATCTAAATCTAAATCTGTGTATTCTGACAAGATTCATTTAGTCACCTGTGTTTTATGTGTGATATTATATATTTCTGATAGTTAAAATATGTTCATGTATATTTTCTCTTTGCATGTTTCATTAATTGTATTTCCTAGTCGTTTTACTATGTGGCCAGAAAGCCCGTAATATGGATTTTAATAGCAGGGTCCATTGTAACACCTTACCCCAGGCACAGATGCACAGATGACTCGCTATAGCGGTCTCGACGTGTAAAGAGACATGATTTAAAACTCAACTCATTCTGAGAAACACTGACTGGCCTGAGTGTGACAACTAGCCCCGGCGAACACGGAACACGGTGAGATTTGAGCTGTCACAAAACACCCGCTTTAAGTGACAGCTGAAGGTCATGAGGAACAAACCTGTCACACACCTGTCATATTCTGATACCATATAAACCGTATAAACTGAACCATTTGAGCTTGTTCTGTTGATGAACAAACTGGCATAGTAAACGCACACACACACACACACACACACACACGCGGACTGAAGGACTCACTCTGTCGGCTCGATGTCTCTCTCAGATGATGTGGTTTTCTGCGGTGATGAGTTTCGTTTTGTGTCATTTGTTCGAAATAAGGAGATATATTCGGCATAACTGAATCGTGTCATCGTGTCGTGTTATTGTCACACAGCGCGCGTGGACAGACAAAGGCGCGCGCGCGCGTGTGTGTGTGTGTGTTCGGCGCTCAGCTGTTCGTTCACTGGGCTAATTTTAGTTCGTCTTGACACGCGAGGACTGGAGTTTACCTTATTTGTCTGTGCACTCCACCAGCTCAGATAACGTGATAATAGCGTACAGTGGAATTACTGCGGGATGAGGAAAACTGGTTCATCTTCAGATCGCATCAGGTCTTTTGTTTCATTCCTCGGAAAGGGAAAGAGAAAGAGGAAGAGCAGTTCAGATTCTGGATCTGTCACCATTCCAAATTAACTCGTTGTGTGTGTGTGTGTGTGTGTGTGTGTGTGTGTGTGTGGATATCCTCTGATGTCTCGTCACGCGTGTCAGATGATGACGACACTAGTGCATGTGAGCCTGTTTGTTTGTTTGTTTGTTACATTTTTAGGCAAACAGGTTTTCTGCTGCACATGCAGATCATGTAATATTGAGTAAATGGTAAAGAAACTGACACTGTATTTAAAATCATGCAGTGTTTTCACATGTGTGACTCCTCATCATGTGTGATGTTCAGATCTGCTCTGATGCCTTTTATGGACACGATCCTCAGTTCTCACACACACACACACACACACACACACACACACACACACACACACACACACGATCCTCAGTTCAGCTTCACTTCCACTCGAGACATTTATCATCACTGTCACTGATTACATTCACACTATAAACACACACACAGACACACTCTCTCTGTCTCTCTCTCTCTCTCTCTCTCTCTCTCTCTCTCTCTCTCTCTCTCTCTCTCTCTCTCTCTCTCTCTCTCTCTCTCTCTCTCTCTCACACACACACATTTTTATTGGGAAATATCAGAACTACTTTGTTAAGAATATATAATAGCACAAATCTTACAGGACGACAGTAAAAAGGAAAAGAGTATTTCTTGAATATGTAAATCTGCCGTAATGTACAGTGTTCAGCAGAAGAGTTCACATTATAGAGTCAGAGGATTCAACACTCTCACACACTGCAGTGTTTAAACATCCAGCATTTCCTCTTATGAACCATCAAAAACAAATACTTCAGAAAGTCAAGTCTCCTTCATTTATACAGCGCTTTAACAATATAGAGTTTCACAGCAGCTTTACAGTGATAACAGGAGATTACAGTAACTGAGAGTGTTTAGGCTTTACAGCAGCTCTAGAATAAAGTTATTGTCCAGATAAAGTTAGTTTTGATTGATTCACTTCCGTCGCAACGATCATTAGTTGTTAACTTAGCGGCCGCTAACACGACACCGCTCTCACAGAAAACATGAGCCTGTGAGAACGCTGATGGCACATGCGCATTAAGAGCTCATTCTATAGGTGTGTGCGTTTGAATATATGTGCGCAGGCATGGAGTCCTTCCCTAAAAACCAACCATCAACAAACTACTTGTCTGGCCTTAAAATTTATAATACAGAATGTCATCGCTTCGGCGTAGCCACACGAACCGGCATTATCCCGACAGCGATTATCTGTGCAGAGGAGAAGCAGGAGGCCTAGGAGAGACTAGTGACACTTCAGACGCAGGTCCATCATCAGATCTGGAGTGTGTGTGTGTGTGTGTGTGTGTGTGTGTGTGTGTGTGTGTGTGTGTGTGTGTGTGTGTGTGTGTGTGTGTGTGTGTGTGTGTGTGTCCAGATGCTGGTCCATCATCAGATCTGGTGTGTGTGTGTGTGTGTGTGTGTGTGTGTGTGTGTGTGTGTGTGTGTGTGTGTGTGTGTGTCCAGGCGCAGGTCCTTCGTCAGATCTGGACACGGCCTGGATCCGGCAGGCTGCGGGAAAACCTCGGGATAAACAAAGACACTAATATTAGCGTAGATGCCATTCTTCTTATGATGTAACGAGTACATCTAGATTTAAGGGAAGTGTTCCCAGTTCCGGCTGACCTAATCTATGCAGCCTAACATTGAATTATAGAAGTCTATAGTGTATTATGTGTATGCTAGGCCAAAGAGATGTGTTTTTAGTCTAGCTTTGAACTGACAGACTGTGTCTGCTTCCCGGACAATGGTAGGAAGACTGTTCCAAAGTTTTGGTGCTAAATAGGAAAAGGATCTCCCGCCTGCAGTCGATTTAGATATTCTAGGTATTATCAACTGGCCGGAGTTTAGAGATCGCAATAGACGTGAAGGACTATAATGCTTTAAGAGCTCGCTCAAGTACTGGGAGCTAAACCATTTAGTGCTTTGTAGGTAATCAACAATATTTTAATATGTATACGATGTTTAATAGGCAGCCAATGCAGTGTTGACAGAACCGGGCTAATATGGTCATACTTCCTGGTTCTGGTAAGAACTCGAGCTGCGGCGTTTTGAACCAGCTGTAGTTTGTTTATTAAGCGTGCAGGGCAACCACCCAGTAGAGCATTACAGTAATCTAGCCTTGAGGTCATGAACGCATTAACTAATTGTTCTGCATTTGTTAGTGAGAGCATATGGCGTAATTTAGATATATTTTTAAGATGGAAAATGCGGTTTTACAGATGCTAGACACGTGACTTTAAATGAAAGATTGCTATCAAACAGCACACACACACACACACACACCGACGACGAAGACCTGGCAGAGCAGCCATTAAGTGTTAGACTGTAAAAGTGAGCTTCGGTCCACAGAACAGGAATATCCCTGCAACAACACACTCATGCTGACCCCCGTCTGACCTTTGACCTCTGAGAGCCGCTGAAACACCTGAGGACTCAAATATAGAAGATCTGAATCTCAGTCATCAAAGTGTACTGAGCTCCTGTATGTTTAACATAGTAAATATAAACTCTCCATGTTTTATTTTACATAAGCATATTCTACTGTTCAATGTCGAAGTATAGCCCCAGCTAACAAAAAAAAACGTTCCCAGAACGTCTTCGTGTAGGGTTCTTTAAACGTTCCCAGAACGTCTTCGTGTAGGGTTCTTTAAACGTTCCCAGAACGTCTTCGTGTAGGGTTCTTTAAACGTTCGCAGAACGTCTTCGTGTAGGGTTCTTTAAACGTTCGCAGAACGTCTTCGTGTAGGGTTCTTTAAACGTCCCCTGAACGTCTTCGTGTAGGGTTCTTTAAACGTTCCCAGAACGTCTTCGTGTAGGGTTCTTTAAACGTTCCCAGAACGTCTTCGTGTAGGGTTCTTTAAACGTTCCCAGAACGTCTTCGTGTAGGGTTCTTTAAACGTTCGCAGAACGTCTTCGTGTAGGGTTCTTTAAACGTTCCCAGAACGTCTTCGTGTAGGGTTCTTTAAACGTTCCCAGAACGTCTTCGTGTAGGGTTCTTTAAACGTTCCCTGAACGTCTTCGTGTAGGGTTCTTTAAACGTTCGCAGAACGTCTTCGTGTAGGGTTCTTTAAACGTTCCCAGAACGTCTTCGTGTAGGGTTCTTTAAACGTTCGCAGAACGTCTTCGTGTAGGGTTCTTTAAACGTTCGCAGAACGTCTTCGTGTAGGGTTCTTTAAACGTTCCCAGAACGTCTTCGTGTAGGGTTCTTTAAACGTTCCCAGAACGTCTTCGTGTAGGGTTCTTTAAACGTTCGCAGAACGTCTTCGTGTAGGGTTCTTTAAACGTTCGCAGGACTTCTTCGTGTAGGGTTCTTTAAACGTTCCCAGAACGTCTTCGTGTAGGGTTCTTTAAACGTTCGCAGAACGTCTTCGTGTAGGGTTCTTTAAACGTTCGCAGAACGTCTTCGTGTAGGGTTCTTTAAACGTCCCCTGAACGTCTTCGTGTAGGGTTCTTTAAACGTTCCCAGAACGTCTTCGTGTAGGGTTCTTTAAACGTTCCCAGAACGTCTTCGTGTAGGGTTCTTTAAACGTTCGCAGAACGTCTTCGTGTAGGGTTCTTTAAACGTTCCCAGAACGTCTTCGTGTAGGGTTCTTTAAACGTTCCCAGAACGTCTTCGTGTAGGGTTCTTTAAACGTTCCCTGAACGTCTTCGTGTAGGGTTCTTTAAACGTTCGCAGAACGTCTTCGTGTAGGGTTCTTTAAACGTTCCCAGAACGTCTTCGTGTAGGGTTCTTTAAACGTTCGCAGAACGTCTTCGTGTAGGGTTCTTTAAACGTTCGCAGAACGTCTTCGTGTAGGGTTCTTTAAACGTTCCCAGAACGTCTTCGTGTAGGGTTCTTTAAACGTTCCCAGAACGTCTTCGTGTAGGGTTCTTTAAACGTTCGCAGAACGTCTTCGTGTAGGGTTCTTTAAACGTTCGCAGAACGTCTTCGTGTAGGGTTCTTTAAACGTTCCCAGAACGTCTTCGTGTAGGGTTCTTTAAACGTTCCCAGAACGTCTTCGTGTAGGGTTCTTTAAACGTTCGCAGAACGTCTTCGTGTAGGGTTCTTTAAACGTTCGCAGGACTTCTTCGTGTAGGGTTCTTTAAACGTTCGCAGGACGTCGTGGGGGACCTTCGCGGGTCGTTTAGAAAACTTTCGGAGACCTTTACGGAACGTTCACTAGAAGTCCTTTTAACATCTTAACACCCTTTTATAGTGTAGCATTAGTCTGATAACACAACATTGAACAACCAAGGAACAAACACACAACAAGGAATATCAGGAAACAAAAATACTTTTATTTCCGTTAACAAAAAAAGTGCGTGTGTGTGTGTGTGTGTGTTGCGTGTCGCCAAGTTTCCAGCTGAAACGCGTTACTCCTCCACATCTGATTCCACCCGTAAGCTTGGAACCTAAAACAAAGTAACAAAATGTAAACCTTTAGGTTTTATTTTAAATACAGCTATTTTTATATAATTTAAATATTTTTAAATGGGCTACAGGGGATCATTGTGCCCTAGGCTATTCACGAACACATTGTGCGGTTATACTTTGTTTTACGGTGTCATTGCAGTGTAATTATATATTTAAGTAATATACATGTACTTACTATAGAGTTAGGGTAGGGTTAGGGTTTGGTTGAGGGTTAGTTGCATGTAATTATGCATAATTAACTGTTAATACTATTGTAAGTACATGTAACATATGTAACAAGGACACTGTAAAATAAAGTGTTACATCGTACCCACTGTCTGTTTGCATAGACACACGACACAAGCACAGCATAGAGATTTATGAATTCTGGAAGTCTCCTGGTACTGAGTACAAATTCATGCTATCATTTTGCGTGCTCTTTATACACATAAATTACCTTTTACTTGCCGAGACACACCTTTTTTAGTATATAGCCTACGCACTCTTTTTAGCATAGGCTATGAGACACACTCAATCATAGGTTGGAGGTGTAAATATATTTAATCTGAAGCAATATTTTCCAGATTTTACATAGGCCTATACTTAAATCTTCATATTTGTGATATTTACCCCAGTGTGTTATTTATTTTTATAAAGAGAACTTTTATTACCTTATTAAATGTATGTATCATCTGTCAAATTCTTACATTTGATCAATAAATTCAGTTATAATAATAAGACACTATAGGGCTGTTACATCAAATTAAATAATTCGCAATGCAAAATTACAACTGCAATAAATAATGTTGAGATTGATGTTTTAAATAAATGTTTGAATATACAAATAATTTTTGCAATACTTAAACATGAAACTAAACCGTCAATAGGTGTCGGGAAGTGACTGTCTTAATTAGTGAGTCATTGAGTCATTCATACAAAAGATTCCTTCAAAACGCTGAATCATTCAGGAACAAAACTGAAAACCGTGCTGCTGTTGCTTTCCTTTGGAACTATTTTCGTCGGTGAAATAGAAAAAAAAACAGTTGATATTATTTGTGTCTAAATGTAAGTAGCTTAATAATAAATATTAACTACGCTACTTGTTTATTGAACTATAAATTCAATATAACATTTTCAATCGTGATAATAATATTCATGGTCAGATTTTTTATTTAGTTTTCTGTGTGCTGTTTCACTTATTTGTTTTTATTTCTCCGCGAATGTATCTCTAACAAAGAGCCTCAACGCGACACAGAAATATCAGAAATGTTACCCCTCCTGATGTCATGTTAGTCTGTTACATAATTATATCAAAAATAAAAGTTTACAAACGTTTACACTGACAGTCTGACAACCTGAACCATGTCAGATAAGCTGGGTAGCAGGCGGTTAGACATCCCACTAATTTGAACATAGGCTTTAAGGCTGAATCGGTGATATTTGCTTATTATTCACCAAAATTGCTGAATATCGTGTCCATTGTGTGTTAGCTGCAAAATCGTACGTTAGCCATAGTGCTAACAGTTACCCACTAACGTTACCAGCGGTGACCGCTGCTTGCTACTGCAACAATAACAAATTAATGACTTCCCACGTCCAAATACATTAAACTAGTTCGACGTCAGTATCAATTCTCACTGTATCATGCCGGCTGTAGAGTGCGACATATGATATGTCGATACGTTAGCTATCAAACTACCTGCAAATTACTGTTGCTTAACTCCAGTTCGTGTTGCAAAATGGATAAACCATATTACCCACGTCTTCTAAGCCACTGCGATGTGCCTCTTTTATTAATTTGTCAAACAAGCTGTTTGTGAAATTAATTTTACAGGTTTTCACATTGGAGCTATGAGTGTAAATGTTCACGTACAAGTATGAATATTTATTGTACAAGTTCTCAAATTCACATCTACGTGCTCTCGAGTTTTGATACTCTTAAAAGTAGCCCTACTTATATTGTGAGTTTTTGGTCAAATTCCTCTTACCTGAACATTTTTCTTTGCTTCCTCACGATGTGGAGCATGCTTAAGGGTCACGGCTATCATATCTTCCACACTCTGGGTCTTGTGGTGTGGATAGACCTTACTGCAGGCACAGTAATAGTAATAGTTCACAGTAATTATAACTAGATCACAGACACATGTAGAAAGTATTATTCTCGATAGTATTAAAAATCCATCATGTTCTCATAACAGACCATTACTACTAATATTTATATGCTAAGTTTGAATGAATATTTCAATCAAAGAGAATGAAGCTATCACATTCCACTTGCGCTTTTTGCGAGCTTGGAGACAGGATCTCTTGAGTTATGTTTTGAACTTACGTATGATCACATCATTGATCAGCAGATGCTGAAATGCCCGTTTTCCTTTTCTCCCTTTGTAGCTGTATTCGGCCCAAAGGGAATTCTCTCCGATTTGTTTAGCATTCTTCTAATTCCATCCCCCATGCCTGCACTCTGAAGACAAAGATATCGAATCTACAAACAAACAACAACAATCAGGTATCAAAGAACAGTGCCAAGAAATCGCAGCATAACATAAAACAGCATTTGTTTCAGCACATACAATCTTCTTGCGAAACTCAACAGCTTTCAGCTTTTCGCACAGCTCTTCCAGTTCCTCCACTGACTTGCAAGGCTCCTCTAGCACCTGGAATAGGTCCAAGGCAGAGGTGCTTGGCTGGCTCACAGACTGCACTCCAATTGCTGTTTTAATACCGGCATGGATTTGGTCAAGTTTCAGCAGTATTCTCCTCTCCAAACCATCAAATAGCTGAGAGATATCTGTGAAAACATTGTCTCTCTCTGATTTTTTTTCTCAATTTGAGTAATTATAGCCATTCAGCATTACAGTATAATTAAAATCTATCAATTTGAACATTTATTTAATAAACCATCTTCAAATAACACTATCAATGCCACAAAAAAGGCCTACGCCCTTCAAAATATTATTATTATAATATTATTATATGAAGGCAAATATATATACACTCACCGGCCACTTTATTAGGTACCCCATGCTAGTAACGGGTTGGACCCCCTTTTGCCTTCAGAACTGCCTCAATTCTTCGTGGCATAGATTCAACAAGGTGCTGGAAGCATTCCTCAGGGAGTTTGGTCCATATTGACATGATGGCATCACACAGTTGCCGCAGATTTGTCGGCTGCATATCCATGATGCGAATCTCCCGTTCCACCACATCCCAAAGATGCTCTTTTGGGTTGAGATCTGGTGACTGTGGAGGCCATTTTAGTACAGTGAACTCATTGTCATGTTCAAGAAACCAATTTGAAATGATTAGAGCTTTGTGACATGGTGGAAGTAGCCATCAGAGGATGGGTACATGGTGGCCATAAAGGGATGGACATGGTCAGAAACAATGCTCAGGTAGGCCGTGGCATTTAAACGATGCCCAATTGGCACTAAGGGGCCTAAAGTGTGCCAGGAAAACATCCCCCACACCATTACACCACCACCACCAGCCTGCACAGTGGTAACAAGGCATGATGGATCCATGTTCTCATTCTGTTTACGCCAAATTCTGACTCTAACATCTGAATGTCTCAACAGAAATCGAGACTCATCAGACCAGGCAAGATTTTTCCAGTCTTCAACTGTTCAATTTTGGTGAGCTCTTGCAAATTGTAGCCTCTTTTTCCTATTTGTAGTGGAGATGAGTGGTACCCGGTGGAGTCTTCTGCTGTTGTAGCCCATCCGCCTCAAGGTTGTGCGTGTTGTGGCTTCACAAATGCTTTGCTGCATATCTCGGTTGTAACGAGTGGTTATTTCAGTCACTGTTGCCCTTCTATCAGCTCGAACCAGTCTGGCCATTCTCCTCTGACCTCTGGCATCAACAAGGCATTTCCGCCCACAGAACTGCCGCTCACTGGATGTTTTTTCTTTTTCGGACCATTCTCTGTAAACCCTAGAGATGGTTGTGCGTGAAAATCCCAGTAGATTAGCAGTTTCTGAAATACTCAGACCAGCCCTTCTGGCACCAACAATCATGCCACGTTCAAAGTCACTCAAATCAACTTTCTTCCCCATACTGATGCTCGGTTTGAACTGCAGGAGATTGTCTTGACCATGTCTACATGCCTAAATGCACTGAGTTGCCGCCATGTGATTGGCTGCTTAGAAATTAAGTGTTAACGAGCAGTTGGACAGGTGTACCTAATAAAGTGGCCGGTGAGTGTATATATATATATATTATAGCAAATGGCAAAAAGACAGATTGAACAGAGCTGATCAAAATTAAATAAAGTGTGACTGTTAGAATCACAAGGCTTGTACATATCTATCCAGGTCATCTGTATATATATGTGTATAAAGTCTTTCTTCGTACCTTGAATCTGCTGGCTTGCAGAACTGGACTGTGGTTGGAGTGTAGAAGCAGATGGAACTGTAACCCATCAATCAAAAAGAAGTCAATCAAAAAGTTACAATGAAGAAGTTTTCTGTTATCCTGCTCAGCTTGTCATGATCCGGCCTTCTTGTCCTTGATTTCCTCTAGTCTTGAGGCAGGATCATGACAGACCCGTGTTTTGTGTGCAAGCACATGGCTTTGTGTTCGGCCATGTGCTTGTGTTGTCTCGTTACGTGACCCCGCCCCCTTGTTATCCTCGTCTTGTCATTATTGTCTAGTCAGCTTCACCTGTTCTTGTCATTAGTGTCTCCCTATATCATCCCCTTGTGTTTGCTGTCCTGTGTCGGTTCATTGTCAATCAATGTGTAACCTGCCTGTGTGTGTATCATTGCTGAGAAGTCCTTGTCAAGTAAGAGTTTTATGTCTGAAGAGTTGTATGTAGTATATCCCAGTTCTTAGTCTAAGTCTTATAGTCTTGCTTGTGCGAAAACCTTCCTTACCTCTGTTTTACCCCCTCGTGGGTTTTGTTTTCCCTGTTTTCTGTTATAAATAAACCTTGTGTGTTTGCATATTGTCTGCAATTGGGTTCATCCTTCCACCACATGACACACCTAGGCCGCATTTATTTGATCAATATGAAAGTTGAAACCGATATAATGTGAATTATTACTACTTTTTTGTACTGTAAATGTAAATGACTAAATATAATTAATTTATGTGATGACAAAGCTGAATTAGTATAGTCTTCATGATCCTTCAGAAATCATTAATATGCTGATTTGCTGCTCAAGAAGCATTTATTATTATGAATGTTGTAAAGAGTTGTGTTGCTGTTTTATTTAATTTAGTTTAAAAAAAAATTTCCCAACCTTAAACTTCTTTCTATAACTACTCAGTTACTGAAAAATTAAAACTCAAAATGTACTCACAGGAAGGAGCATTGGGCAACATCAAACAAGATTGTTTTTGTTTTTTTCTTTTTGGCTGCAGCTCCTCATCTAAGGTAAAAAAAAAGAACTGAGTAAAAAAGACATAACATTGTTTAAACCTATAAAAACGAAATTAACAGTGGTCTTACCTTCATCAGTCTCCACAGCTGAAGGAAAAAACAAAAAAACAACACACAAAAAACAGTGACAGCAATCATGTAGGCAATATTGACTTCTCTTCATATATATATATTTAAAGTGACATTAATTTTCTACTTACACTCAAGTGTAGTTACTGCTAATGTTGATCTGTTTTTTGATTTTGTTTTCTTTTTCTTTGCTTGTAAGCTGGTAATGTCATCTTCCAGGCCAAATGGAATAATGAAAATAAAGAATTACGTTATATAGTTAAATATATTCTCTTTTTAAAAATCCTCACTGATATTTAAACCCCATTTTTTTGGTATGAGCACACCACAATGAATTCACCTTGAGACGACCCACCTTTCTCATGAACTGCAAAACAAAATATTATTAAACATTAATAGAGAACACAAATTTTGGCTTTTCATAATCATTCTCATTTCAGTTATATTTTATATGCTTACAGCTTTGAGTCTGTTTTGCCCATCTGGGCAAGACTTCTTCCTCTGCAAAAAACACATTTTAAATATTACCTTTCATAATAAATTAGGGAAGATCTTTAACCTATTAATTATAACATATCTAAATACCTCTAAATCGTCTTGGGGGAATGACTTTTCTCCCCGTATTCTCATCAGAGTCCTCAACATGCGATGTTTCTTGGGCCTTTCTTGCCCGAAATCTTGCCAGCTCATAATTATCTGCTCACAAAGCAGCATAACTTATTATAGAAATATTTGCTATTTTTTGTCTTGATTAAAAAGTTTGTTAGCTATTATTTTGCATACTTTACCTGTGTCAGAAAATATTCTGACTTGATGTTTTGACCATAGCTTCTTATCTGGTATGGCACATTTTTTTTTACCATAATACCAGCGTTCACGTGAGGCCAGTAGCAATACAATACCTTTCAGACATAGATGTTTTTGTTTTCATTTGCACATTTACAATAAACCTGTTTAATATTTAACATTTATGTTTATATATATGGACTTAGTCTTACCTCATTATTTAACTCCAACCCGCTGGATGGAGCCACCTCAACTTCATTGTGCTTAATAAAATGAAGCACAACATAGCGCAAATAATCCTGTATTAAACAGAAAAGTTAAAATATAAATTGTTGAAATTTTTACTGAAATAGTTTAAACTCTTCTGCAGAATAGATACAAAAGTTACCAGCTGCATGTTCTCGCTCTCTAATCTCTCCGACAGCGAGTTGCAACCCTTTACTCACTCGTTTTATTTGCTCCGGATGAATATTGTTGGTGGTACAGGGCTTAAATTCTGGCGAGGGATTGCGCGTATTGTGCATGCACATAAAGTATATTGGCTGTAAAACAGTATAATGGGTCTGTGCGTCAGGTCTTAAAGTGACAGTAGCCTAATATACCGGCTGCCAAATTATGAGATGCTATTAAAAATATCTATATGGTAGGTTATTCCCCTATGGTATCGGTGTCCAAATTGTGGCCAGTGAAAATGCTGAGTGGCTAGTAACCACTTGCCACAGTGGCTGGTGAGTAAAAAAGTTAATGTCGAGCCCTGTAACACATATTAGGGCTGAATATTTAATTGCATTGCGATCGCAATATGATAAACAACCCTATACGCACCTTGGCAATAGAATCGCAATTGGCTAGTAAATATTTTCTAGTTTACTCACCAGACTGATGTACTGTATATAGGTCTATATATAAATATAATTCCACCAATGTACACTCTTAACATCAGTTAATCAAGCATTATATTATAATCAAGCACTATTTAATGATCGAACTTAAGTAATTAGAACTAACATTTGGTAACAATGTATGAATGCGTATTTGTCATTTGAAATGAACCTAGGACTGGTAAAGGGTTAGTTCACCCAAAAATGTAAACTGTCAGTAATTACTCACCCTCATGTTGTTCCAACCCTGTAAGACTTTCGTTCATCTTCGGAACACAAATTAAGATATTTTTGATTAAATTTAAGAGCTGTCTCACTCCTCCATAGCCTTCTAGGTCACTTTAACTTGCCAGCCCAGAAAGTTAGTAAGACAATGTTTAAAATAGTCCAAGTGGCTCAACCATAAGTTATTGACTTGTTCAAGATGCATCGGCGCTGCGCAGACCCGATTAGCACATGACATCAAAGCACGATTCATCTTTTAAAATACTGTGATCTCGATTCAAACACCCACGCAATCTTTTTCCATTTCGTCTGTCTATTAGACCTTTGACAAAATCATATCGCAACATTCAAATCTGCCCCGTAGAGAGTTGTCATGAAACAGCTTCAATATTTTCAATCTCATAGTATCATTTTTTCTGTGATTTAATAGTTCAAATTATCATAGAAATCATCAATCAGCTTTTGATAGAAACTTGGTGCTTAAAATAATGTTAAAAAAAAAACAAAAAACATTTATCAATTACTTTGTTTCGCTACTACGTGGCGACAAGTGAACATTTTTAATGTTATTGAATCATTTATTCAAGAGAATGTAGTACTGTATGATGCTTCTGAAATAAAAGTCAGAAAGTTGTGATGAATTGTTTTTGTAAATATGACTCATCTTAAAAAATAAAATCGCAATACATATCGTATCGGCACCCAAGTATCGTGATAGGCGTATCATCCCAGCCCTTATATATATATATATACACTCACCGGCCACTTTATTAGGCCACTTTAAAACCCCCTTTTGCCTTCAGAACTGCCTCAATTCTTCGTGGCATAGATTCAACAAGGTGCTGGAAGCATTCCTCAGGGAGTTTGGTCCATATTGACATGATGGCATCACACAGTTGCCGCAGATTTGTCGGCTGCACATCCATGATGCGAATCTCCCGTTCCACCACATCCCAAAGATGCTCTATTGGGTTGAGATCTGGTGACTGTGGAGGCCATTTTAGTACAGTGAACTCATTGTCATGTTCAAGAAACCAATTTGAAATGATTAGAGCTTTGTGACATGGTGGAAGAAGCCATCAGAGGATGGGTACATGGTGGCCATAAAGGGATGGACATGGTCAGAAACAATGCTCAGGTAGGCCGTGGCATTTAAACGATGCCCAATTGGCACTAAGGGGCCTAAAGTGTGCCAGGAAAACATCCCCCACACCATTACACCACCACCACCAGCCTGCACAGTGGTAACAAGGCATGATGGTTCCATGTTCTCATTCTGTTTACGCCAAATTCTGACTCTAACATCTGAATGTCTCAACAGAAATCGAGACTCATCAGACCAGGCAACATTTTTCCAGTCTTCAACTGTTCAATTTTGGTGAGCTCTTGCAAATTGTAGCCTCTTTTTCCTATTTGTAGTGGAGATGAGTGGTACCCGGTGGAGTCTTCTGCTGTTGTAGCCCATCCGCCTCAAGGTTGTGCGTGTTGTGGCTTCACAAATGCTTTGCTGCATACCTCGGTTGTAACGAGTGGTTATTTCAGTCACTGTTGCCCTTCTATCAGCTCGAACCAGTCTGGCCATTCTCCTCTGACCTCTGGCATCAACAAGGCATTTCCGCCCACAGAACTGCCGCTCACTGGATGTTTTTTCTTTTTCGGACCATTCTCTGTAAACCCTAGAGATGGTTGTGCGTGAAAATCCCAGTAGATTAGCAGTTTCTGAAATACTCAGACCAGCCCTTCTGGCACCAACAATCATGCCACGTTCAAAGTCACTCAAATCAACTTTCTTCCCCATACTGATGCTCGGTTTGAACTGCAGGAGATTGTCTTGACCATGTCTACATGCCTAAATGCACTGAGTTGCCGCCATGTGATTGGCTGCTTAGAAATTAAGTGTTAACGAGCAGTTGGACAGGTGTACCTAATAAAGTGGCCGGTGAGTGTATATATATATATATATATTAGGGCTGTCAAACGATTAATCGGGATTAATCGCATCCAAAATAAAAGTTTGTGTTTACAGAATATATGTGTGTGTACGGTGTATATGTCATGATTCTGCCCTCTTGTCATTTCATTTCTCTAGTCTTGAGGCTGGATCATGACAGACCCGTGTTTTGTGTGCAAGCACATGGTCTTGTGTTTTGAGCCATGTGCTTGTGTTGTCTCGTTATGTTACCCCGCCCCCTTGTTATCCTCGTCTCGTCATTATTGTCTAGTCAGTTTCACCTGTCCTTGTCTAGTCAGCCTCACCTGTCTTTGTCATTAGTGTCTCCCTTTTTAATCCCCTTGTGTTTGCTGTCCTGTGTCGGTACATTGTCAACCTGTGCGTGTTATTCTTTGTGAGAGTCCTGTGAGTACTTTGTCTGAATATTGTATTAAGAATTGTGAGTTTATGTAGCTGTTTGTTTTCTTCATCTTGTCTTTATCAGTCAGTATTAAGTCCTAGTTTATTTCCTGTCTTAGTCTAGTTGTACTGCCCCATCTGTCCTGTTTTGCCCCCTCGTGGGTTTTTGTTTTCTGTTTTGTGCCTAAATAAATCCCTGTTAGTCTGCATATCGTCTGCGTTTGGGTTCACTCTTCAACCACATGACAGAAATTAAAAAGGGAGACACTAATGACAAAGACAGGTGAAGCAGACTAGACAATAAGGACGAGACGAGGATAACAAGGGGGCGGGGTAACATAACGAGACAACACAAGCACATGGCTCAAAACACAAGACCATGTGCTTGCACACAAAACACGGGTCTGTCATGATCCTGCCTCAAGACTAGAGAAATGAAATGACAAGAGGGCAGAATCATGACAGTATAATTATTTGTAATACATAAATACCCACACATGCATGTGTATTTAAGAAATATTTGCATGTATATACTGTATATAGACTGAATGTAGCCTATATTAAATGTATATTTTATATAAATATAAACATTTTATAGATAAATAACATATTTTTCTTAAATATATACATGTGTGCAATGCATTTATATACAAAATAATTATACACAGTACACACACATATATTATGTAAACACAAACTTTTATTTTGGATGCGATTAATCGTGATTAATCGTTTGACAGCCCTAATATATATATATATATATATGTTAGGGGTGCACGATATTGACAAAAAGGTGATATTGCGATATCGATAATGAATATTGCGATATCGATATTAATTTCGATATTTTTAAACGTATGTAAAACGTTCCCATAACAAAAGTTATGGGAAAACGCATCAAAAAAGATTAATAAATAAAACAAGTTCTTACAATAAGGTTTATTTCAACTGACAGTCATATTGGACTGGTTCAACATGAATAAATAAACAATAACCATGTCTACAGAACAGGACATGTTTTACTGGTTGTATGTACACTATGTAATGTATTGACTGCCTATTGTAAGAGTGAGGTTCCTTTAAGAGGCTAAAAGCCTGGGGAGGGCGTGGCTGTTCTGGGGTGGAGATATGTGTTTTCGGGCAGTGTGTTTCCGGGAGTTGATCAAGCTAGATGTGTGGTCTATGTTATATGCTGCCTTGAGTTCAGTAAAGATTTACAAGATTACGAACGTCTTCTCTTGTTCTTCAAAGATATAACACTAGCGACGAGCGGACTCGAACCGACTGTGTGCAGATAAATCCATATGATGCGACTGTGAAAGTGAGTGAAAATAATCTGCATCTGGAAGCGAACATGACTACACTCGGCCGTATCGAAGAGTTTGACGAAAGTTCGAGTAACTCTTTTGAAGAATACACAGAACGACTGGAATGTTTTTTTCATGCAAATGATATTGAGGATGATGCAAAAAAACGTTCCGTTCTGCTCAGTGTGTGTGGTGCAAAAACGTATTCCACGTTACGTTCAGTGCTTGCCCCAACGCAGCCCTCTACTGTGTCTTATGCAAACATTGTCGCTGCCTTAAAACGTCATTACAGCCCAGCGCCATCAGAGATTGTTCAACGTTTTCATTTTCACAATTGTAAGCAGAAATCTAATCAAAGTATTTCAAACTACATTGCTGAGCTTCGACGTTTGTCTGTGCACTGTGCTTTTGGAGATCAGTTAGAAGCAATGCTGCGTGATAGAATCGTGTGCGGGGTTATGGATGAAGCGTTACAGCGACGCCTGCTGGCTGAACCTACACTAACATTTAAAGAGGCAGAAGAAAAGGCACTGGCTGCTGAAACAGCATTGTTAAATGCTCGCCTGCTTCGTCAGCATCAAAACGAATCACGGCTGGAGGACGATGTTCATTATGCAGCCCATGCGCAGGCATCAGTTCATAAGACTGCAACTTCAAATGAAAATCCTAAACGTGACAAGCCATGCTTCAGATGTGGTGATCAGCATACCCCACAAGCCTGTAGGTTTTCCACTGCTGTATGCCATTACTGTAAAAAAAGAGGACACATTGCTCGTGTGTGTTTAACAAAGACTAAACATGGTCCTGACAAGGATGCAGGCAGCACCACAGCAGAACGGTACACAAACATTATAACTCACAAAGAGCAAAATGATTATTCCATTTACAGCACCACTAATAAATCAGAAAGAGGGGGGCAGAGGCCATATCTGGCCACTGTTATACTAAACAAACAAGCACACACAATGGAAGTGGATTCAGGAGCGGCCTGTTCCTTGATTAGTGAGCACACCTACCACTCATTGTGGCCCTCCCAACCCCCTGAAATACATGCCAACAATGGAATACTTAAGCAGTGGTCACAGGCAACCTTGGAAGTGAAAGGAAAAATATTTGTGGAAGTGACATACAAAGGATCACGAAACACACTGCCTTTGTTCGTCATCCAGGGCCAGGGAACTAGTCTGTTGGGACGGGACTGGTTTGATGCCCTGGGAATATCAGTGGAAGGGGTACACAGGGTACAGCTGCAGTCCATGGAGAAAATACTGGCTGAATACTCAGAGGTTTTTCAGGACATCGGGGTTTGCCGGACCCCCCCGATCTCTATTGACATTGATTCCACAGTAACTCCACGTTTCTTCAAAGCCCGCCCAGTTCCTTTTGCTTTACGGCCCCAGCTTGATGAGGAGTTGGACAAATTGGTGGCTCAAGGAATTTTTGAACCTGTTCGCCATGCAAAGTGGGCCACACCTATAGTGGCTGTAGCAAAAAAAGATGGGGGCCTGAGGATTTGCGGTGATTACCGCTGTACTGTGAATACAGCTGTTAAGCCAGATGTGTACCCTATACCCACAGTATCTGAACTGTTCTCGAAACTAGCTGGAGGAGTAGTTTTCACTAAACTTGACCTGAAACAGGCTTATCAGCAACTTCCAGTGGATGATGACGCAGCCGACTTACTGACTATTAATACTCACCGTGGGCTTTTCCGGGCTCGACGGTTGCAATTTGGGGTGTCAACGGCTGTTTCAATATTTCAAAGATTTATGGACACTTTGCTCGCAGGAATTCCAGGAGTCCAACCATACCTGGATGACATACTGATTTCGGGTAAAACCATGGAAGAACACAATGCACGGCTACGGGCCGTACTGAAGTGCTTCGCTGAAGCTGGGCTGCGACTAAAAAAAGAGAAAAGCATTTTTGCTGCTAATCAAGTGGAGTTTTTGGGGTTTAGAGTGGATAAAGATGGCATCAAACCAACCCGTGAAAAAGTGGATGCTATCCAAAAAGCTCCGCCTCCACAGAACAAAACAGAACTTCAGGCGTTCTTGGGGCTGCTTAACTTTTACAGCTGTTTTCTTCCAAATAAGGCCACCGTCCTGGAACCCCTGCATCGCCTTCTAGACCAGTCTGCTACTTGGCAGTGGGTTGCGAAGCACAAGATGGCATATGCTCAGGCGAAAGAGTTGCTGCAAACGGATAAAGTGCTGGTCCACTATGATGAAAAGAAACCCCTGGCAGTGGTTTGCGACGCCTCACCCTATGGGCTTGGGGCTTTATTGTTCCACATGGAATGTGATGGCCAGGAGAGGCCCATTTGTTTTGCTTCCAGAACAATGTCCACCACGGAGCGGAATTATGCCCAAATTGATAAGGAAGCATTGGCGGTTGTTTTTGCAGTCAGAAAGTTTCACCAGTATCTCGCAGGCCGCCATTTCGTGATTTTTACAGATCACAAACCCCTGCTGGGACTCCTGCACCATTCCAAGCCAATGCCTACCATCCTTTCGCCACGGATGCTACGTTGGAGTTTGATCATTGGAGCTTACGACTATGAGCTATGCTACAGACCGGGCAAACAAATGGGCAATGCTGACGCCCTGAGTCGCTTACCCTTGCCGGCATCTGATGCTGTTACACCACCACCATTGGAAGTGTTGCTACTTGAAATGGTGCCAGATGCACCTATGCATGCTGAGCGAATCGCTAACCTTACACGCAAAGACGCTGTCATAGCACGAGTAATGCGCTGGGTGCTGCATGGGTGGCCGGCTGATGTAATGGATAGCCGGTTCAAACCATTCCTTTCACGCCGCCATGAACTCTCTGCGCACAAGAACTGTTTGCTATGGGGAAGCCGGGTGGTTGTTCCTTGCGTGGCAAGGAGAGAAGTACTGGCTATGTTGCATGACGCGCACCCGGGTATGGTACGCATGAAGGGACTCGCAAGGAGTTATGTGTGGTGGCCGGGCATGGACCGAGACATTGAGGAGACTGTCAAGGCATGTGAAACCTGTCAGATGTCACGTCATGCACCACCTAAGGCGAAAGTGCACCCTTGGGAGTGGATGACAAAAAGATGGTCCCGGCTGCATATTGACTTTGCAGGCCCTTTTCAGGGCAAAGTATTTCTCATAGTGGTTGATGCACATAGCAAGTGGCTGGAGGTGTCTCTGATGAGTTCCATGTCGTCATCAGCTGTCATCAACACACTGAGACTACTTTTTGCAACACATGGTTTGCCTGACGTCATAGTCTCAGACAATGGTGCTTCGTTCACTTCTGCGGAATTCCTAGAGTTCGCAGTGCGAAACGGCATTCGACATGTCACTACAGCACCATATCACCCAAGCTCAAATGGTCAAGCTGAACGCATGGTGCAGACAACCAAGGAGGCCCTGTCTTGCATCACCAAGGGCGAGTGGCAGACCAGGCTCGCCCGTTTCTTGTTGTCACAGCACGTCACACCCAATTCATCTACTGGAAAAAGTCCTGCTGAGTTGCTCATGAATCGGCGACTCACCACGGCCCTGGATCATCTGCACCCTGACCATGATGGTGATATGCTTCGCAGACAGGAGCTTAATGCTGAAAAATGCCCTGGCACAATCAGAGAGTTTAGACCTAAGGACTTGGTGTACATGAGAAGCTACACCAGAGATTCTAAGTGGATGCCTGGAATCATTGTAGATGTCACAGGTCCCCTGTCATACAAGGTCAGAGCTAGTGATGGGCAAATGCACAGGCGACATGTTGACCAGCTGCTGGACAGGACGGCACCCTTGTCCGACCAATCAAGGCCTGAGCCAGGTGGCTACACTGTCCATCCGCCTGAGTCCCCAGGGGCTGAGATGCTTGAGTTACAGCCGCCTGCATTAGATGTGGAAGACCCTGATGTTGACCTTACTGGAGCTGGAGCTGAGGGCATGTCTGAGTCCCCTCATTCTCGGAGGTACCCTGTAAGAGAGCATCACCCTCCAAGAAGGTTTTCAGACTTTGTGGACTGGGGAAAAGGGGTGTAATGTATTGACTGCCTATTGTAAGAGTGAGGTTCCTTTAAGAGGCTAAAAGCCTGGGGAGGGCGTGGCTGTTCTGGGGTGGAGATATGTGTTTTCGGGCAGTGTGTTTCCGGGAGTTGATCAAGCTAGATGTGTGGTCTATGTTATATGCTGCCTTGAGTTCAGTAAAGATTTACAAGATTACGAACGTCTTCTCTTGTTCTTCAAAGATAAAACACACTACACTGTAAAAAACAATAAATAAAGAGCAAGTCTACAGAACACACCTGGCCACTTTATGCGTTTTCTGTGATGGGATAGCTATCTGATCGTGAAAAGGCCAGGTGTAAATGCCCTCCGAAACGCATTTGAGACGGGTTTGAATCCGCTCGCTCACACCACATCAGGAGGAGGCCTGAGCCGCATTCCTGACAAAACTGGACAAGTGTAAATGCATCTCGTTGTTGAAACCACATAAGTAAAATTTACTCCTCCCAAAAATGCTAAAAAAAGAGAACGTGTTACAGGCTACATGTCATGTTATGGCCAGATATGACGACGCGCGCAGCAGCAACACGTCACCGCAGATGAGCAGCTCTTCATCAAGCCAACGCGCAAACTATCCGAAACTATGCACATCAGAGTGAGAGTGAGTCGCAGACCCTTTACACACAATTATCTTCATTAAAAGTAAATAAACGAAATGATCTTAACAGGGCTGTTGCCGTTCTCTCTTACTGCGTTATTTGATTTTGACATTTTAGCTGATGATCGTAAAATGCAGATCATAACTGTTGCTTTCGGTGACGTGCACTCCATTAAATCTGCATATAGCGCGGGAATTGAAGATCGGATTTATATCCGTTTAGCAAAAACACATTTATGTGACCACTGACCAGGTGTAAAAGGAATATCGTTTTGATAAATCAGATAGGTATCCGATCAGTGAAAACGCATGAAGTTGCCAGGTGGCCGCTGATTGTGCGCTGGTGTGTGCGTCGAGCCGGCAAGTGTGTGTGTGTGTGGGGACTGTGTGGTAGTAGAGCAAGGGAGAAGTGAGAGAGTGACGGCGATGAGCTTTGGAGCGAGTAGCGACTCAGTCATATTGAGAAAAACATCTCCCCTGTTCTTTCTGACCACTGTGGGAAATCTGTAGCATGAAAAGTTAACCCTCTCCTTGATTTCATGTTGTTTATGGAGAAGGAGAATCAGGAAATGAGTCGGGGGAAATGCAACGGTGCATCTCGGACCGGACGCATCATAAACAAAATATCGCATAAATATCGCGAGATTTTCGATATTGATATCGAGCAACGTGATATCGCGATAACGATATTGATTCGATATATCGTGCACCCCTATATATATATATAAATTTAATGCAAGCATAACATTATAAATATAATATAGCCATTGCTGCTGATATGGCGCTAAATCATACATAAATATAGATTGTGTTGCATTTTAAAATCTGTTCACTTTGGACCTGCAGATCTGAGATACTATTCTGAGATTATTTGTATTCACACAATGCAAGTCAGACCAATGTGGCCAGGTGAAAAAGACGTACTATTATGTACTTGAGTATGTTTTTTTAGTACAACACAAATATACTTTAATGCATTTTTTAAAATACATTTTACTGTACATCTTTTTCACCTAGGATGAGCAATAATTCATTATTTGGTCAACTGTTCTTTAAGGACACTTTTACAGCAGTATTTTTGGTTTGACATCACAGAAAAGGGTTGAAATAATTTAAGTATGCAGAACAATTTTTGTCTGTAGTGACAATATTCTGTTTGTAGTTTATACATTTTTCAAAATGTTTCAAATGGACAGACACATTTGTTTATTTTTTATCAAGCATATATTCCTGTTTTTTTTGTGGGTTTTTTTGAGAAGATAAGAAATTTGGGGGCTCAGATTGTTCAGATTTTTTTTTTTAATGAGAATCATATATTTCCACCCATCATTATGCATGAAACTGTTATTCATATTATGATTTTTATTTTGGGACAAAAAATACCTTATTCTACAGCCTGACCAACAGTTTGTCAATTTAAATAATGGGTGTAGAATGTGAAATTGCCCCAGTTTTACATGAGGATGCATGTCTTACCTGTATCCTTTTCATTTTTCTTTTCCAGCAATTTCAGCATTGGACTTGTTTCCATCCTTTTTGGTCGCCTCTCCCGCACTTGCTGTTTGGAAGTCATTGCTTGCATCTGATTCAGCAACTGTCATTCTGCATATCTGTTTTCATTCGCTTTGCTTATATTTTGAACCCTTTGCAATAATACAATTTTCTATTTGGGCTATAGTTGTACATTCAAGTTTGTTTTTTCTTGATTGAATGTGTTTGTGTGGATATTTGTTATGCAACAATTATTTATTTCACAGTACTTCATAAATGGAAGTATGCAAAGATTCTGAATGTAAAAACACATTAACATTGTCATATATATACACTCACCGGCCACTTTATTAGGCACCCCATGCTAGTAACGGGTTGGACCCCCTTTTGCCTTCAGAACTGCCTCAATTCTTCGTGGCATAGATTCAACAAGGTGCTGGAAGCATTCCTGAGGGAGTTTGGTCCATATTGACATGATGGCATCACACAGTTGCCGCAGATTTGTCGGCTGCACATCCATGATGCGAATCTCCCGTTCCACCACATCCCAAAGATGCTCTATTGGGTTGAGATCTGGTGACTGTGGAGGCCATTTTAGTACAGTGAACTCATTGTCATGTTCAAGAAACCAATTTGAAATGATTAGAGCTTTGTGACATGGTGGAAGTAGCCATCAGAGGATGGGTACATGGTGGCCATAAAGGGATGGACATGGTCAGAAACAATGCTCAGGTAGGCCGTGGCATTTAAACGATGCCCAATTGGCACTAAGGGGCCTAAAGTGTGCCAGGAAAACATCCCCCACACCATTACACCACCACCACCAGCCTGCACAGTGGTAACAAGGCATGATGGTTCCATGTTCTCATTCTGTTTACGCCAAATTCTGACTCTAACATCTGAATGTCTCAACAGAAATCGAGACTCATCAGACCAGGCAACATTTTTCCAGTCTTCAACTGTTCAATTTTGGTGAGCTCTTGCAAATTGTAGCCTCTTTTTCCTATTTGTAGTGGAGATGAGTGGTACCCGGTGGAGTCTTCTGCTGTTGTAGCCCATCCGCCTCAAGGTTGTGCGTGTTGTGGCTTCACAAATGCTTTGCTGCATACCTCGGTTGTAACGAGTGGTTATTTCAGTCACTGTTGCCCTTCTATCAGCTCGAACCAGTCGGCCCATTCTCCTCTGACCTCTGGCATCAACAAGGCATTTCCGCCCACAGAACTGCCGCTCACTGGATGTTTTTTCTTTTTCGGACCATTCTCTGTAAACCCTAGAGATGGTTGTGCGTGAAAATCCCAGTAGATTAGCAGTTTCTGAAATACTCAGACCAGCCCTTCTGGCACCAACAATCATGCCACGTTCAAAGTCACTCAAATCAACTTTCTTCCCCATACTGATGCTCGGTTTGAACTGCAGGAGATTGTCTTGACCATGTCTACATGCCTAAATGCACTGAGTTGCCGCCATGTGATTGGCTGCTTAGAAATTAAGTGTTAACGAGCAGTTGGACAGGTGTACCTAATAAAGTGGCCAGTGAGTGTATATTTAAATCAGTTAATCTGTAACTGCACAATGGTGGATACTTCCACTATTGCCTGAATATGTGTGCACTGTGATTTAGATTATGCAACACATTAAATTGAGTAATTAAAAGTCATAGTAATGGTGGTGGAAATTATTTAATGAAAACAATTACAATGTATCATCTTTTTATTCATTTTTAATAGTGAAATCAGGTTTAGTTGGATCATTGTAATACAGTCAGTAAAGGATCAATATAAGGCCATGTTTTACAGAATATTGAGTAGTTTCTAAACCAATCTTAAGAATGTTCCATATAACATTTTTTATTAGTAAAACCATTTCCACAAATAGCAATGTTTTCCTTATATTGTTACTATGGTTTATTTGCACTAAAACCATAGTAATGTCAAAATGCAAAAAACAAAACATTTCTCCATAAGTGGACGTCCCTGGAATGTCCTCCAGCCAACGTTATAAACCGGACCAAATGCGGACCTAAGTAGACGTTCGCAACGTCCGGGGGACGTCCCCTGTTTGCTGGGAGCCTAGTCTCACTTCTGCTGAATATTGATCATCTTAAAGCTTGACTCGTGAAATAAAAACCACAACTTTGATTTGAATGTCCTTGAAAAAGCGAGAAGTATTTTATTTGTTGTGAAGCACATAAAACACAACTTGGATAAAATTAATGATTAGTGTAGTTGTTGATGACTCGACAGCGCCACACTGTGGACGCGCAGCTTCTGAGACTACGACACTTCCGCTCAGTTACCATGACAACAGCGGCGCGTCCCCGCGAGCCCGGACTCTTGTTGTGTTTCCGAGCAACATCTAAAGCGAGATCAGCGGAATACAGCGATTACAGAAACCCTCGACATTAATGCGCCTCGAACACGCGTACTACAGTCACTCTGTGTTACTGTCTCTCTCGCTCGGGCTCTGCTGTGACACACTCATGGAGTCGCTAACTTTACCCGCTC
>NW_026606595.1:642500-665000 GCF_029890125.1 Rhinichthys klamathensis goyatoka
GTAACCCCGGCATCCTGGCCAAAATTGCCCAGTGGCCTCTGTCCATCATGGCCTCCTAATCATCCCCATATATATATATACACTGATTGGCTTCATCACTGTCTCCTCTCCACCAGTAAGTTGGTGTGTGGTGAGCGTTCTGGCGCACTATGGCTGCCGTCGCATCATCCAGGTGGATGCTGCACATTGGTGGTGGTTGAGGAGATTCCCCCTTCCATGTGAAGCGCTTTGAGTGCCTAGAAAAGCGCTATATAAATGTAATGAATTATTATTATTATTATTGTGATGGTGATGTGATGAGCTGTGATGGTGATGTGATGGTGATGTGATTGTGATGTGATTGTGATGTGATTGTGATGTGATGGTGATGTGATGGTGATGTGATGAGCTGTGATGTGATGGTAGGGGTGTGCGATATCACGGTTTTTGATCGTGGACGATTAAAATGTTTCCACGATCTGCTTTTGAAGAAATATCGTAGTATCGTGCATTTTATCAGTTGCAGTTTTGGCGCCGAGCTCCGTCTCAACATACAACAAATGTTAACGCAGAGGAACGGGACACTGCAGTTCACAGAAGTTCATTATTTGCATGTGCTTTAAAGCCTCGCTGGTTAAACATGTAATTCACGTGCTGATGCGCTGTTCTGACGTGTGCTTTCTGAGCGCATACACCCGAAGCACACGGGCACTGAAAGCCTGTCTAACAGCGTCTGTTTACTGGACTACGTTATAAGTTATCTTTCGAGTCTTATTGCGCTAATATTGTCAAATACACACAAGGTTTACATAAACAAAGTAGGTTATGTCTAAAGTGAAAGCAAACAGAAAAAAAATGAGAGAAAATCTGCTTGTCAAATGCGTGTATATTAGACGCGTCGCGTGCAGCTCTTAAAGCGACAGTAGCCAGTTAGTAAACAAGCTGCCTCTTGTCCTTAAAGAGATAGCTCACCCAAAAATAAAAATTCTGTCATTATTTACTCACTCTAATGTTGTTCCAAACCTGTATTAATTTCTTTCTTCTGTTGAAAATAAAAGTTATTTGGAAGAATGTGGCTAACCAAACAGTTGCTGGTCCCCCTTGACTTCCATAGTAGGAAAACATATATGGAAGTCACTGGAGTACAGCAACTGTTTGGTTAGCCACATTCTTCCAAATAACTTTTATTTTCAACAGAAGAAAGAAACTTATTCGGGTTTAAAACAACTTGAGAGAGTAAATGATGACAATTAAAATGTTTGGGAGAACTATCCCTTTAATGTTAATAAAACAACAAAACACAAAGAGGAAATCACTCACTACTCTTGACTGAGAACTTTAGTAGTAGCTTTAATAATAATCAATGTATAATTTATACAGTGAAGTCTATGTTGTGTTTTATTTTCGTATTTGTTCATTTAGCCGAATTACTTTCTTCAATGCTACTGTTAAATACCCCTACTGTAGCTGAAAAAATAAAGCACTGTTTATTTCATTTGTATATTAAGTTGTGTATGCTTAATGTGTATCTTTGTTCCTAATTCTTAATAACAAAGAAAATAATGATAAAGATTTTTATCTTCGCCACTTTGGCCTAAATGTCTGCCATTCTTTTTTCTTTTGTTACCTATAAGGCTTTTTTTAAATAGGGACATTAGTTTGGCTGTAATGCTCAGTCACTAGCAAATTAGTAAAACCAACATGAAAAAGAATCGTGATAAAATCGTTAATCGTGATTTTCCTGAAAAAAATCGTGATATGAGATTTTTGCCATATCGCCCACCCCTATGTGATGGTGATGTGATTGTGATGTGATGGTGATGTGATGAGCTGTGATTGTGATGTGATGGTGATGTGATGGTGATGAGCTGTGATGTGATGTGATGTGATGTGATGAGCTGTGATGTGATGGTGATGTGATGTGATGTGATGAGCTGTGATGTGATGGTGATGTGATGGTGATGAGCTGTGATGGTGATGTGATGAGCTGTGATGTGATGGTGATGTGATGAGCTGTGATGAGCTGTGATGTGATGGTGATGTGATGAGCTGTGATGTGATGGTGATGTGATGGTGATGAGCTGTGATGTGATGGTGATGTGATGGTGATGTGATGAGCTGTGATGGTGATGTGATGAGCTGTGATGTGATGGTGATGAGCCGTGATGTGATGGTGATGAGCTGTGATGTGATGGTGATGTGATGGTGATGTGATGGGCTGTGATGTGATGGTGATGAGCTGTGATGTGTTGGTGATGTGATGAGCTGTGATGGCGATGAGCTGTGATGTGATGGTGATGTGATGAGCTGTGATGTGATGTGATGGTGATGTGATGGTGATGAGCTGTGATGTGATGTGATGTGATGTGATGTGATGAGCTGTGATGTGATGGTGATGAGCTGTGATGGTGATGTGATGTGATGAGCTGTGTTGTGATGTGATGTGATGGTGAGGAGCTGTGATGTGATGGTGATGTGATGGTGATGTGATGAGCTGTGATGTGATGTGATGGTGATGAGCTGTGATGTGATGGTGATGAGCTGTGATGTGATGGTGATGTGATGAGCTGTGATGTGATGGTGATGTGATGAGCTGTGATGTGATGGTGATGTGATGTGATGGTGATGAGCTGTGATGTGATGGTGATGTGATGTGATGAGCTGTGATGTGATGTGACGTGATGGTGATGTGATGGTGATGAGCTGTGATGTGATGGTGATGTGATGGTGATGAGCTGTGATGTGATGGTGATGTGATGTGATGTGATGGTGATGAGCTGTGATGTGATGGTGATGGTGATGTGATGTGATGTGATGGTGATGTGATGGTGATGAGCTGTGATGTGATGGTGATGTGATGTGATGTGATGAGCTGTGATGTGATGGTGATGTGATGGTGATGAGCTGTGATGTGATGGTGATGTGATGGTGATGTGATGTGATGGTGATGTGATGGTGATGAGCTGTGATGTGATGGTGATGTGATGAGCTGTGATGTGATGGTGATGGTGATGGTAATGTGATGTGATGTGATGAGCTGTGATTGTGATGTGATGTGATGAGCTGTGATGTGATGGTGATGTCATGGTGATGTGATGAGCTGTGATGTGATGGTGATGTGATGAGCTGTGATGTGATGGTGATGGTGATGTGATGAGCTGTGATGGTGATGAGCTGCTATGTGATGTGATGGTGATGTGATGTGATGAGCTGTGATGTGATGTGATGAGCTGTGATGTGATGTGATGTGATGGTGATGTGATGTGATGGTGATGAGCTGTGATGTGATGGTGATGTCATGGTGATGTGATGGTGATGAGCTGTGATGGTGATGGTGATGTGATGGTGATGTGATGGTGAGGAGCTGTGATGTGATGGTGATGTGATGGTGATGAGCTGTGATGTGATGAGCTGTGATTGTGATGTGATGTGATGTGATGTAATGTGATGGTGATGTGATGGTGATGGTGATGGTGATGTGATGGTGATGTGATGGTGATGTGATGGTAATGTGATGTGATGTGATGGTGATGGTGATGTGATGAGCTGTGATGTGATGAGCTGTGATGTGATGTGATGTGATGTAATGTGATGGTGATGTGATGGTGATGGTGATGTGATGGTGATGTGATGGTAATGTGATGTGATGTGATGGTGATGGTGATGTGATGAGCTGTGATGTGATGGTGTTGTGATGGTGATGTGATGTGATGTGATGAGCTGTGATTGTGATGTGATGAGCTGTGATGGTGATGTGATGGTGATGGTGATGGTGATGGTGATGTGATGGTGATGTGATGTGATGGTGATGGTAATGTGATGTGATGTGATGAGTAGGGCTGGGTACCGAGTTCGGTACTTTTTAGGTACCGACCGAATTGCCTCGATACTACCGAGTATCGAAACATGTCTTGTTTTTCGGTTCCACATTTCGGTACCTAAGTGGTTAATCTCGTCAACGTCAGTGAAACAATAAGCATGCAGCATAATTGGCTGTGGCGGAAAAACACTAGTTTACGCGGCTGCCCAGAGACGCGGCTCGTCGCACGTGAGGCTGCAGTGTGTGTGTGTGTGTGTGTAAGCGTGCGTCCCAACCCAGATAGATAGAAAATATGTGGAAATGATCCAAAGTGTACCTATGTCATGTGCCAGACTCGATGCCAGATGCACGCGATGCAATATTTTCGACAAGATCATTGCTGCCAAGACCGGCAACACCGTAAATCTAGGCACTGAAGCGCACAAAATACACTTGAGAGTAATGGTGTTCACATCGAACGCGAATAGAGCGTCAAATACGCGTCTATCGCGTCTAGTTCGACGCTTGAATCTTTAGCTCGAGTTCAAATTTTTCAACTTGCGCGGAAGACGTTCGCGGCAAACGCGTCGCCCAATTCGCGTCATTCGCGACGCCCGGCGCGAATGATGCGTCTATTCGCGTCTTTGCATTGACTATGTATGTAATCTACTCGCACAAATAATTAAATTCGCGTTCGGTGTGAACACACCATTAGTAAACACTTGTTCATTAATAAACAATTAAAATATCTCCTTGCTATTGTTTCCACATCCATAATCATTAGGCTACTTTTGCCAGTGCTTTGCTGCAAGCTTCACGTGCAGGTATATATCCCGCCCCCCAGTAGCCTATATTTAATTTAATTCACATTTTTTTGTATAGCATTTTTCACAATACATATCGTTTCAAAGCAGCTTTACAGAAAATGCATGTCTAAATTACAATTTAGAGTGATCTGTTATCAGAGGTGACAGTGTAATGCATTTCAATTAATTTTCATTCAGTTTCATCGTTAATTAATGCATTAAGTTAAAGCAGAAACAATGAGCTCATTGAAGTAAAGAATACATGTTGTTAAATGATTAGGAAACATAGAAAACTTTAGCATTGGTGCTTTTTTACATACTCAAAATATGAGTGTAAAAAAGTCAACAAACTGAAAAAAAAATTAGGTAATGTTATATTGTTAAACCTGGTTACATAAAATTGGTATCGAAAAAAGTATCGTTCAGGAACCGGTATCGAAGTCAAGGTATCGGTATCGGTATCGGTACCGAACATTTTGTTACGATACCCAGCCCTAGTGATGAGCTGTGATTGTGATGTGATGAGCTGTGATGTGATGTGATGTGATGTAATGTGATGGTGATGTGATGGTGATGTGATGGTGATGGTGATGGTGATGGTGATGTGATGTGATGAGCTGTGATGTGATGTGATTGTGATGTGATGGTGATGTAATGAGCTGTGATAGTGATGGTGATGTAATTGTGATGTGATGGTGATGTGATGAGCTGTGATGAGCTGTGATGTGATGGTGATGTGATGGTGATGTGATGGTGATGTGATGAGCTGTGATGGTGATGTGATGGTGATGTGATTGTGATGTGATGGTGATGTGATGGTGATGTGATGGTGATGCGATTGTGATGTGATGGTGATGGGATGGTGATTGTGATGTGATTGTGATGTGATGAGCTGTGATGTGATGGTGATGTGATGGTGATGTGATGGTGATGTGATGGTGATGTGATGGTGATGAGCTGTGATGTGATGTGATGTGCTGAGCTGTGATGTGATGGTGATGAGCTGTGATGTGATGGTGATGTGATGAGCTGTGATGGTGATGTGATGAGCTGTGATGTGATGGTGATGTGATGAGCTGTGATGTGATGGTGATGTGATGAGCTGTGATGTGATGGTGATGTGATGTGATGGTGATGAGCTGTGATGTGATGGTGATGAGCTGTGATGTGATGGTGATGTGATGAGCTGTGATGTGATGGTGATGTGTAGGGCTGCAACTAACGATTATTTTGATAATCGATTAATCGGACGATTATTTTTTCGATTAATCGATTAATCTGATAAAAATTCAATTCGATTTTTTGTTTATTATGACTAAATAAAACCCGGTTACACTTTATTTTAAGGTCTCCTTGTTACAGTGTAATTATATATTTAAGTACAGAGTAATATTAAGTAACTACATGTACTTACTTTAGGAATAGGGTAGGATTAGGTTGAGGGTTAGTTGCATGTAATTATGCATAATTTACTGTTATTACTACAGTAAGTACATGTAATATATGTAACAAGGACACCGTAAAATAAAGTGTTACCTAAAACCCTCAATTAGGATATTTATGTGTAAAAGTGTACTTTAAAAAGTGCAAAAGCCACACATTGAGTTTTACAAATATCAATATTTGCATTGTTTTTAATGATAATTGCTGATGGCAAGTTGACAACCATGATTAATGTAAAAAAAAAAAAAAATTATATCCAACATATTGTTTTAACACAATTTTTGTTAAAACAAATTTACAGACATGTTGTTCAGATGTGAAGATATAAACTAAAAACATCTCAAATATATAATTCATTTAATTTGTATTTAAAATTAATTGAATTATAAGGATAATTTGTAAAAATAAATATAGAAAGACTGAAAACAAGCGTGTGAACATAGAGCTGCAGTAGATCGCGTTTGAAAAACAATTAAAACTTAATAGTAGACAAATGCTCTATAAAGAGAACGTAATGGAGGTACACAGCAAGCTAACAGGCTTGATTAAAAAGACAGGAAAAATGATGCATTAGTGCACAAACATTCGCTGAAAACCACTGAGTACAGTGACTAAAAAACAATATTTTACTGCTGCTGTTATTAACTGCCTTTATATTTAGTGCTTCGCTTTGTAAAGACCGTTTTAATTTAATATTTCTGCGGTAGAGCTATTTTAATCCATCACTTATGTTGCGAGCGAACTGATTGCGCAACCTGATGCTCGAGACAAAATACAGACATCCCAAGTCTCCCGGAAGTTCTGGAAGTCACCCGCATATTGATAGCGGCTCGGAAATTAGTTCAAACTCCCGGGATTTGAGCGCGCATGCGAGACAGAAGAGACTGTGCTCCAAACCGTGTAGCGCGAGCGCGCGGCAGAGCAACGGAGGGAGAGAGACCTTGTGTGTGTGTGCCTCATGAAGCACGTGTAAGACAGAGAGCATCCTGATAGGCCTGTTTCAACCAATCACCAGTAAACGCTCCCCGTGACGTAAGCAGACCAACTAATCGATAATGACATTCGTTGACAACGATTTTCATAATCGATTATTATCGATTTTATCGATTAGTTATTGCAGCCCTAGTGATGTGATGAGCTGTGATGGTGATGAGCTGTGATGGTGATGTGATGGTGATGTTATGAGCTGTGATGTGATGGTGATGTGATGTGATGGTGATGAGCTGTGATGTGATGATGATGTGATGGTGATCATGTGATGTGATGTGATGTGATGAGCTGTGATGTGATGGTGATGTGATGGTGATGAGCTGTGATGGTGATGTGATGGTGATGAGCTGTGATGTGATGTGATGTGATGGTGATGAGCTGTGATGTGATTGTGATGTGATGAGCTGTGATGTGATGGTGATGTGATGGTGATGAGCTGTGATGTGATGTGATGAGCTGTGATGTGATGGTGATGTGATGGTGATGAGCTGTGATGTGATGGTGATGTGATGTGATGATGATGAGCTGTGATGTGATGGTGATGTGATGAGCTGTTATGGTGATGTGATGTGATGGTGATGAGCTGTGATGTGATGTGATGGTGATGAGCTGTGATGTGATGGTGATGTGATGGTGATGAGCTGTGATGGTGATGAGCTGTGATGTGATGTGATGGTGATGAGCTGTGATGTGATGTGATGGTGATGAGCTGTGATGTGATGGTGATGTGATGGTGATGAGCTGTGATGTGATGGTGATGTGATGAGCTGTTATGGTGATGTGATGTGATGGTGATGAGCTGTGATGTGATGTGATGGTGATGAGCTGTGATGTGATGGTGATGTGATGGTGATGAGCTGTGATGTGATGGTGATGTGATGGTGATGTGATGAGCTGTGATGAGCTGTGATGTGATGAGCTGTGATGAGCTGTGATGTGATGAGCTGTGATGTGATGAGCTGTGATGTGATGAGCTGTGATGTGATGAGCTGTGATGGTGATGGTGATGAGCTGTGATGTGATGGTGATGTGATGAGCTGTGATGTGATGGTGATGTGATGAGCTGTGATGAGCTGTGATGTGATGAGCTGTGATGAGCTGTGATGTGATGGTGATGAGCTGTGATGTGATGGTGTTATGATGTGATGTGATGGTGATGAGCTGTGATGTGATGGTGATGTGATGGTGATGTGATGGTGATGAGCTGTGATGTGATGGTGATGTGATGGTGATGTGATGAGCTGTGATGAGCTGTGATGTGATGAGCTGTGATGAGCTGTGATGTGATGTGATGGTGATGAGCTGTGATGTGATGGTGATGTGATGGTGATGTGATGAGCTGTGATGAGCTGTGATGTGATGAGCTGTGATGAGCTGCGATGTGATGAGCTGTGATGAGCTGTGATGTGATGAGCTGTGATGTGATGGTGATGTGATGGTGATGAGCTGTGATGTGATGAGCTGTGATGAGCTGTGATGGTGATGAGCTGTGATGGTGATGAGCTGTGATGTGATGAGCTGTGATGTGATGAGCTGTGATGGTGATGAGCTGTGATGGTGATGAGCTGTGATGAGCTGTGATGTGATGAGCAGTGATGTGATGGTGATGTGATGGTGATGAGCTGTGATGGTGATGAGCTGTGATGAGCTGTGATGTGATGAGCTGTGATGTGATGGTGATGTGATGGTGATGAGCTGTGATGTGATGAGCTGTGATGTGATGTGATGAGCTGTGATGAGCTGTGATGAGCTGTGATGTGATGAGCTGTGATGTGATGAGCGGTGATGTGATGGTGATGTGATGAGCTGTGATGGTGATGTGATGAGCTGTGATGAGCTGTGATGAGCTGTGATGTGATGAGCTGTGATGAGCTGTGATGTGATGAGCTGTGATGAGCTGTGATGTGATGAGCTGTGGTGGTGATGTGCTGCAGGGCTCCAGCAGGCTCCTGGAGACGGGCGTGAACACACTGCAGTCCACACTGGTCCTGAAGAAGCGTGTGGAGGTGGACGAGATGAACACGCAGCTGATGGACAAACGACAGCAGGTTCACAACTGCATGAAGCTCCTGCGGGAGAGAAGAGCGCAGCTACAGCAGAGACAGACAGAGGTGAGTGAGGATCCGGGTTCTCCTGCACTTACACGTGTAGGACACTAGGGGTCTGCACTGTAGGAGTGACTCCTGCTGCTGAAAGACTCTTACATGCATACATTCACAGTCAGTGTGTCCTGTCAAACACAGTCTGTTCACATCAAGGACGATAACTATAACAATAAAGATAGTTTTAAAAATCGTTCTAAATGTAAAAGAATAACCACACCTCAACTATAAATACAACTGCCCAAAGAAACAACATCGTTTGTATATCTTTCAGAGCAATCGTTATATCGTTATAAACAGATAAACCCTCCAGCTGTTTGTTTGGGGTTACGGTACATTAGTGGATGAAACTGTTGTTGATCATGTTTGCTTGAGATCACGTCTCCTCACACAGACTAAACAAAGGGCAGCCGAGTTTGAAAAGTTTGTGGAGGAGAACGAGCTGAAACGTCGCCGTGCGCTGAAGAAATTCCAGACGGAGAGACAGCAGAACGAGCTGAAGGAAAAGGAGAAAGCTGAACTGTCCTCACTTCTCCAGGACTTACAGGCAAGGTAACCAGTGAAGACAGTCCAGTCGTTTACAGCAGTACTGACGAGTGCAAGATCACACACACACACACACACACACACACACACACACACACACACACACACACACACACACACACACACACACACACACACACACACACACACACACACACACACACACTCACACACACACACACACACACACACACCACAAACCAGTTTAAACTAAATCTGAAATCTTATGACTGTTAAAGTTGAGATGTGCATTAATCATGTTTCTCTATTCAACAGACGACTGTATTTAAAAGAGCGAGTGAACAAATTTAAGATATTCGAGGACTTTCTGATGAAGACACTTGATTTACTTCCAGACAGTAAGAACATTTTGGACAGAAAACTATGAGTCTTTTATTTAGTCTATAGGCCGTTCACACACCACAACTATAACGATAATGGCACAGGAACGATGCCACTGTAATCTCTTTCAAAACTAATTTCTTTTCCAGCTTATGAATGATAAAAACATTGACAGCCAATCAGAATCCATCCTGCTGTAAAGAACTCGAGCATTTAAAGCGGCAGACTGCAGCACTTATAATAAACCAGGGCTGTCAAAATGGCTGGGAAGCTAAATTCGAATTTCTTTCTTAAATATTAGCAAAATTCAAATTATATTCGAATTCTAAAGGCAATACTATGTTAGAGGAGATTGGAGAACAGTGCTGTATCGTCTCCTGTGTCCACAAGAGGGCGCAAGCGAGCGCAAGAAGCAAATATAAACCAAATCAAGCATCACATCTTTTATTGAAATTAAATGACATTCACTTTTTAAAGTGCATTAACTGTTGAAACAATTGTTCTTAAATAAAATATAATTTCCTTAATGTGCATGCAAATAAAATTAGGTTACAGTAGTGCATAAAACTGTGTGCATCAGTAACCTGAGAAAACACACTTCAACACACAGCGTAATGAACGACATGAACACACACCAGCAAACTGGCATTCAGAAACACTCACTTCTACTCACTACATCTACATATTGATCATCACAAACACCAGACGCTCTTGATCTGAGCGAGTGCTGAGCGCTTTCTGTTCACAGTGTCTCCAACTGATGAACACACACACACACACACACACACGCACACACACACACTCAGCTCTGACCGATGTGCCGGTTTGGTCAAGTGTGTTTTCGTCAGCAGGAAGATCCTTTTTACGCCATTTTACAAATTAACGACGCAGCCGCGCCTGCTGTACTGGATAAGCTAACAGGAACACACTGCATCAGTTACATCATCATCATGCCTCGCGCGCCCCTCGACACACCAAAAATTCAAATGCATGTTTTTTAAATTGATTTTTTATTCGACGAATATTCAAAATTCTAATTTTTATTTGACAGCCCTATAATAAACAGTATGATATTGTCCGGTGTGGACGCTGATATAGTTACGGTTCTTGGTGTGAACGGGCCTCATCCCCGCTGTGCAGACTATCTAGGGTACCGGACGGAGCTGGTGACGGCGATCATCAGACGCTACGAGACTCTGAGCATCAGCCGACAGGATCTTCTTCAGCAGTTAAACAGCCTGACGGACGAGATGAAGACGAGCCAGGACCAGCTGGACGCCCTCAAACACCAGCACAACACCTATAAACTGGTACATTCACATCAGTGGAACAGCGTTACGGGCTCGTTACACACGTTTGACGTACTGACGTGTTTTTGTGCTCGAGGCAGACGACTAACCAGGAGCTGTCCGAGCTACAGACACAGCTGGATCAGACCAGTGAGAAGAACAAGCAGCTGGAGATGACGCTTCGCATGCACATGTCCCAGTCCAGAGACCAGGTCTGAGCCCTCACAGTACAAACACTCAGACCTCATGAGGTTCCTCAAACCCGGCAGAGTTTAGCTCAAACCCTGATCAAACTCACCGACCTCAGCTCTTATAGAGATCCTGAAGAGCTTAGGTATCTCGCTCAGGTGTGCTTGAGATTGTGTTTTCTCAGTCATCTTTAGTCAGATGCATTTACATTGTGACCGTGCCTCAGAATGCAATCAACTCTATCTGTGTCTGTAAAGATATGAACCAAATGCCCATACAGATGTATGACGGCCCACACAAATCTAGTGCAATCTGCCTTGTGAGGACTTTATATGGTAGGTCCTATCACTTCTTTACTCTGGTATAAAGTTTGGGTTCAGATTATTTGAAGGACGAGATTCTAGCATCGCTGCTGAAGAACTGCTACACTACTACCTTCAATAAATCCTCACAAGAACTCTGGTTAAGCTTACTTATCTTATGTATTAGAGAATAATAAATTGGCGAGCCACCAATCACTCGGCTAAATCTAGAGAAATCTAACGAGAGACACACGTCTGACGGATCCGTTCGCATGACGGACAGCAGCAAACTCGTTTAACCCATCACCGACAACACAAGTTAACCGCATTCATTAGAATACTAATAATCAGGTTATTCCCCTGTGATGACGTCAAAACCTAATCGTTCGTGTATCTGACTTCATTTGTTGTGTGAGATGTGATGTTAAATAAGCAGAAAGAGTCGATATATAAACGCTGGCTCTGTCCGGATGCGCTCCATTCCGCAGTAAAGACACTTTCCTGACGCGTATCACGCATGCACATGTGTCCATCGGTTTATGCTGAAGCCGTATGATACAGGTAAACGGGTTAACATTGTTGGCTTAGTAGTCATTATGGGGTTCAGAATGTGCATGTAAATGCACTCAATGACGGTCTGACTTGCAGAATGAAAACCTACAGCAAAGCCGAGTTAAATCTTCAGGAAGCTGGTTCTTCTGTGAAACACGTGCGCTGCTGTCCTGATGCAGCCATGAGTCCTTTAATATATTTCTACAGGTCTGACAGCAAGATTTCAGTCCATCGTCAGTGGTGTAGTGATGTATGAAGCACCGCTCACACAGAAGTCACTTTAAAATCAGTTCCCTTTCAAGAGCGGTCACTTCTACAATGCGTCATCTACGCTGTGGGAACTCCTCTCCTTCTCCACTTTTCTGAAACTTTATAGGATAACGCCAGTTAAATGAACTGGCCAATTGTCACTAAATATGCAAATACTGACAGGCTAGCGGCAGTATAACATGCAACCGGACATGTCGGTTCGTGCCCGGAGGACTCGCAGAAACATTCCTCGTGGCCTTACGGGGGCTGGTGGGCCCTTCCCTCCTTGGGGAAGACAATAACGTATTCCCCAGTCATTTTCGCGAATGAGAGTTTTCGAGGAGACCGTGGCTGCTCATTTGTGCCGTTGGGCATCTGGCGTTGTTGCAGGTGTTCCAGACAGCGGCGGCACCAGCGCAGACTCCATGGAAGAGTGCGGCGACGGACTTCGCGCTGATGGCCACTAAGTGCCGGCCCAAGCCATTGGCCGATCCATGAGCTTCATAGTGGTTCTCCACAGGCATTTGTGGCTTACTTTAGCTGACCTGAGAGACTCTGACGGCAAAACGCTTCTCAATGCGCCGATTACTCCCTCCGGCCTCTTCGGTGACGCTGTGTCAGTCGTTGAACGTTTTGCCCAGGCTTAGAGTCATCTGATGCCTAGACATGCGTGCCAGCAGTCGTCCAGATCACGCTCCTCTTCTCCGCCTCGCCCTGCGCCAGATGTTCGCTGTAAGCAGTGGACGGGACCCACGAAGAGGCGTCACAGACCTAGGAGGAGCCGTGGGCCGTCCCCGGCTGCCAAGCCGTCTTCATGATGGTCCCGTAAAGAGGAGGAGAGAGTTCGCTGGAGGCCCACCCCCCAAGCGCCGTGTTCATGTGGGTGACAACAGCAATGTTCTTGTGTTAGGGGAAGTGCAGTCAATTCAAGACATAAGTCAGAATTATAATAAATGAAAGAAAAACTTTACTGAAGATAGTTTGCAGTTTCATCAGCAGAAGTTCAGCTTCAAGACTCACAAGAAGTTCATCCCTCACAAGGATTTCGCCCCTCTTACAGTTACAAAGATCACAGCAGTTATTCCCTTCACCAGGTCTAAGCTACGTAAGCTTCAGGTTAAATGATTCTGATTGGCTAAGAAATAGATAAACATAGTAATATTCCACACACAAACAGAAAGACTGAAGCATATCATCGATTATGCAGCTGAAACTTCCAGGTTGCAGATCTGCGTTTCTAGTCTCCTACATGTCGAATATAACAAGTCAGTCCATCTCTAATAATGCCAATTGTTCCTTAACCTGAAACCAAGAAAACTAACACAGACATACCGACACACTGCTTCTTCACGGTTGGATTTGGTCAGGCTCTAACTTTAAACAGGAGAGTCTTCTCAAAACATCAAGATAACATGTTCTTTCTCTCAAAGAGAGGACAGTTTTATCTGACAGTAAAGGAAAGACTTAAACTAAAGAAATGGTCACTTAAACTATTGGTTCCAGTGACCCTTATGTTTTAACACATGTTCAAACAAAACAAGTCCATATTTCATCTCTGGAAGCGGGGCTAAATGAGCAAGCACTGTTACTGCTCTCCTGGCATGGGCCAGACCCTTCAGTCACCTCTCAGATATGATATCTAATACAGACATTAGAGAATACATGAAAGAACATTTCAGTAATCACACTGGTAACTTCTATAACAAAGTAAAATCTCTTAAGCCTAGGGAAGTCATTCAACTCATGTCATATTTAGAAGGAAAACTATTGATTAATACCTTGATTATATATACATTGAAGCAGCAGTGGATTTCAGAATCCCCCCCTTCACTTGTGTCTGTTTGTTCAATAAAAAAGCGTACAATTTCACAAAAATAGCTATTTCCTCCTCTTTCTGCCGATTCTGCGCCGCTCGCCCTGCTTCAGACCAGCATGGAGCCGCAGCCCGTAGCTGCTATATCCTCCCAGTGTGTCTGGGATGTCGGCAGCATCCAGTCACCTGCGTCGATGTCCGTGAGCGGTTAATGTCCAGTTTGTTGCCCACGAGCTGTTTCCCCGCCAGCACGTTCCGCCTCGCTGGGGCATGGCATCAGCCCGCAAACATCACCACCAGCGTCAACGACCGCAACAACTCAGCCGCTATGTCTGTTTTTGCATTGCATTTACACACAATTTTCACTGGACGGCGATTACATTTGTTTCAGACCCGGCGACTGCAGTGTCACTCTCAGGCTGAAACGAGGCTAAGTGCCTAAGTCTCTTTCTACAACCTTCAAGGCACAGGTCATTTCGCTACCTGCTTTATCTACCGAGCCACCTGCCTCGCATGGCGCTGACGCTCAGAGAGCTTTTTGCCCTGTCAGGGCTTTGCGGATGTATGTCGACCGTTCGCCGCTTTTCGACACCAATGGAAGGGCAGTTTCAAAACAGAGGCTTTCTCACTGGATCGTGGACGCTATCGCTTTGGCTTATGCAAGCCAGGGACAGGAATGCCCCCTTAACATCAGAGCTCACTCGACGAGGGCTTTTGCCTCTTCTTGGGCTTGGTCTAGAGGGATGTCTATTCAGGATATATGTTTTGCAGCTGGCTGGTCTTCAATTGGATGTGCCGTCTGTAGCGTCCCAGGTGCTTTCGGTGAGTCATTAACTACATTCATGTTACCTTGTACAATGTTTGCTTTTGTCACAGTTGTTACCGCTGTTGCTGTTGACGCTGTGAATGTTGCTTATGCAGTTGTTACTGCTTGGCTGTTGACGCTGTGAATGTTTACATGCTTATGTAAATGTTATGCTTATTGTGCTGTGTCTGCCCTGTATTCAGTGTAGCCTGCAGTCATTCTGTTCAGATATGTCATTTTTTATAGGAATTGAGCTTGCGTTTCATTGGTATAGCTCCGCCTATTAGATGCGAGCACTCCTGCCGGCGCTGTGCTATTGGTGGGAATTGTGTGCTGTGATACCCAATGCTTGGTGTACTTTGCTTCGTTCTTCGGCTATCTTCGCCGCTCGCACAGTGGGATTTTATACTATTCCCGCAGTGTAACTGACGCAATATAGAAGAGACCGTTCTCAAAGGGAAAGTCTCTGGTTACTTTCGTAACCTCGGTTCCCTGAGAGGCGGGAAAGAGGCATTGCGTTGGCCGCCTCGCCGCTTTCGGCTGTGCAAGCATTCAGTCGTGGATTCTGATGCAATTGTCGCTCCAGGGCATTTTATACTGCCTCTAGCCTGTCAGTATTTGCACGCATTTGCATATTTCATGACAATTGTCCAGTTCATTTAAGTGGAGAAGGGGAGGAGTTCCCACAGTGTAGCTAACCCAATGTCTTGTTCTTTCTTGCTTTCTGTTGTTCAGCGCAACAAATTCACATCGAAGCTAAACATGAGTGAAATCTGTGCAGCGAACATTTTTATTCTCGCGTGAAACTCGTGATCGTGTGCATTCTGATTGGAATTACTGGATTTTGCTATAAAATGTTACTAAGCAATGGTAAATGTGTCTAGTTAAGGTCTAAAGTTTGTTCTTGATTTACATGTTGCCATTGCAGCTCGAGTCTGAATCCCGTCGGTCTCGCTCCCACTTCAGTCTAACTACTGTCACATATAAACATAAGGAGGCAAAAGTGAATAAAAATACAGCAATACAGTAAAATGACATGCTTCTATCCATCCTAAGCAGGGTTGGTTCAGTCTCTCTTCTGTTCACTGGACTGTCATTGTGATGGAAAGACAAAAGCATGGTTAATGTTTGTGATGTTCCGGTTTCTTTGGCAGGTGGAGGAAGTGGGGAACATCCTGATAGCCGTGAGAAACCTCGGAGAGCAGTGTTACCTGAGCCACTACGGCTCTCTGGACGGCATGGACGCGGCCACCGTGATGGACATGATAAAGGTGCTGGCGCTTCATTGACATTCAACCGACGGCACTTACTCAAACTCAATCAATAACTTGTTTCTTTCTTCACATGCTTTCAAAGGAGTTCATGGTTGAGAAAGCAGACCTGGAGAGAAGAGCTATGAGACTCACAGACAGCAGTGCTGCGACAGCCAAGAAAAGCACTTCTGGTAGAATCCAGCTGAAGAGCAGGAGCAGCGGAGCCACAGTACAGAAGAGCAGGAGCAGCGGAGCCACAGTGATGAAGATGCTACAGTAGATAGACACTGTTGCAGCCGCTCACGCCACCAGACTGTGTGAGAGTTCAGTACCAGCATTTGGGTTTAGATATAGGGTGCGAATTACAGGGGGGTTTGGGGGGTCTGACCCCCTAATGAAGGCTTGATCCCTTCTAATGAAGGCTTGATCCCTTCTAATGAAGGCTTGACCCTCCCTAATAAAGGCTTGATACCCCTAATGAAGGCTTGATATCCCCTAATGAAGGCTTGATCCCCCCGAATGAGGCTTGACCCCCCCTAATGTAGGCTTGACCCCCCCCCCCCCCCCCTAATATGAAGGCTTGACCCCCCTAATGAAGGCTTGATCCCCCCTAATGTAGGCTTGATTCCCCCAATGAATGCTTGACCTCCCTAATGAAGGCTTGACCCCCCTAATGTAGGCTTGATTCCCCATAATGAAGGCTTGACTTCCCTAATGAAGGCTTGATCCCCATAATGAAGGCATGATCCCCCCAAATGAAGGCTTGACCCCCCCAAATGAAGGCTTGATCCCCCTAATGAAGACAAGATCCCACTAATGAAGGCTTGACCCCCCCCCTAATGAAGGCTTGATCCCCCCTAATGTAGGCTTGATTCCCCCAATGAATGCTTGACCTCCCTAATGAAGGCTTGACCCCCCTAATGTAGGCTTGATTCCCCATAATGAAGGCTTGACCTCCCTAATGAAGGCTTGATCCCCATAATGAAGGCATGATCCCCCCAAATGAAGGCTTGACCCCCCCAAATGAAGGCTTGATCCCCCTAATGAAGACAAGATCCCACTAATGAAGGCTTGACCCCCCCCTAATAAAGGCTTGATCCCCTAATAAAGGCTTGATCCCCATAATGAAGGCATGATCCCCCCAAATGAAGGCTTGATTCCCCCCTAATGAAGGCTTGATCCCCCCTAATGAAGGCTTGATCCCCACTAATGAAGGCTTGATTCCCCCCTAATGAAGGCTTGATCCCCACTAATGAAGGCTATTAATCATTAATCAACCATAATTATTTAGTGATGATATTGCAGCCTCACCCGTATAAACTTCATGTTTAGAAACTATTTACCTTACGCAATGTAAATACATATGCAATGTAAATACATATGCAATGTAAATACATGATAATCAAAAATAGAAAAGGTTGTTTTTTTCTTTTTCCTGTTTTGGATTTTTGTTGTCCTGCACCTGAGCCCAGTTAGGGGGTTTGGGAAGTGCAAACCTTTGTATTTTTGACTCTTAAATAAACATAAATGCCACGTCATGTGCAGCTTCTGTTCCACCTTTGCAGTGTAAAAATGGCTTTAATTGATGGTTGAAAAGGATTTAATGGTAACAGTCTGTAGAATTGTGGTTGATCGAAGTAATTGGTAAATTCAGGTATTTGAACACCACAGATATGCAGATTCAAGTAGATTTTAATAAGGTAATTATTTAAAATGTTCCCTAAAAGGTTTAAAATAAAATGTGTGTATATGTAAAGGCCTACATATACTCTATATATGTGCACCGTAAAAAATTATTGACCCCCCCCCAAAGGCCATTGTGTAAATCGCACCGTTTAGAAACACATGACATTGCTCGACTATGGAAGCTTGTTTCTGTCCACTGTCTCTCCACATTGTGACATTTTCGTCTCACAATTTTTTCCCCCCGCAATTACGAGTTTATATCACAATTCTCACTTCATACACACAATTGCGACTTTTTATCTCATTATTCTGAGAAAAGTAGTCAGATTATAAATTATATTTTAAATGGGCTGAAACAAGCTTCCTTCCTCGTCAGAATCAGTGTGAAACAGTTCAATGCTTCTGATTGTTCCTGCTGTTTATGAACGCTGAATGAATAAGAAACTGTTAGAAACCCTGTGCATTAAACTCAAATGTGCATTAAAGAGATGATCAAACAATCCCATTCACATGTTTTTATTATGCAACAAACAACTGGCTTATCAGTATTTCATTGTAATCATCTCAGTAGACAGTGTGACGGTTCAGCAGAATCACTGCATCATCATCTGAGGTTTGTTTGACTAAATATACTGAAGCACGTTTATGAGCATCTTCAGCCTTTAGCCGTCAATCACATGGGTTAGAAACGACGAGAGTAAAAGATGTGAGAATGTTTGAGTGAAACGTCCAAATGGAGAAAATATGATAGTTTTAAAGAAAGTTTTTGTTTAGTTAAATCTAAGTCTACAAGATCTCTGGTTCATTATTTCTCATATATAAACATCAGGTCTGTGTTCACAATACATTTCTAATGGCAGTCACTTACAGATGAACAGATCAGTCCATGAAGTAGACACCACTAGACATAAAACACTAGACGCATTACACGTCTCTGCTGGATCATGTTCTTCAGTCCCAGACGTCCCCATGCTTTCTGACAGTATTAAGATGATTTAAAAGTCCCGCCCTTTGGTAACAGTGCATTTCCGCTGTCCTTCACACATGTAAACACCATCCTCTGTTTAACCCAGTCAGCGCTGCAGTGTGGCGGTGGATCTGTCGCGGCTCACGCTGGCGAGCGCAGTGTCCGCTGTGGCGAGGGGCAGCTGAGGCAGGGTTAGTTTGCCCATCTGCGTCGGGTACCTGGTCTTCATCTGGTGTCTGAAGACCGGCTGGGAGATCAGCTGCTTGAGCTGGTTCTTCAGGCTCTTCATCAGCCTCTGCTGCTCACGGTCATCCTCCTCATCTTTACCGCCTCCTGAAACACACAGGCCACAGGTCAGGGGTGAAAGGTCACACTGTAAACACTGCTCATACCACTTCAGAAGCTCGTACCCATCAGCAGGTCGTCGTCCACGTCGATGTCCATGGCCTCGGCCGCCTGCCTGACCCAGGAGTTGTGCTGTGTCTCTCGGCTGTGGAAGAACTCCATCTTCTCGATCCTCCTGGCCAGAGTCACACGCTCCTGTCGAGGGAAACAGACTCGTCAGGCTGCACTACAACACAGCGCTAGTGGACCAACTGCAGGTCAACACAAATCTGATTCTGATTGCTTTTCTTCCCTGTAGTGCCGGTATATCCGAGTGAAACACTTCTGAAACAAGAACAAATGTAGGCTTGATTGTGTCCGTGGGGAATTGATTGGATGGTTATGGTTTGCTAAGTTTGATTCATTCATTGCTATAGGAGAAGAAGAATTTTCTAAACTCGTTAAATCATCTAAATCGACAACATGCATGTTAGACCCTATACCGACTAAGCTACTGAAAGAGATGCTTCCAGAGGTCATAGATCCTCTTCTTAATATCATTCATTCGTCTTTGTCTCTAGGATACGTACCAAAAACCTTTTAAGCTGGCTATGATTAAACCACTTGTTAAAATACTCTATAAATTAGTAAATTACAGGCCGATCTCAAATCTGCCTTTTGAGGATTTCCAGTCCGGATTTAGACCGTACCATAGCACTGAGACCGCTCTCATCAGAGTCACACATGATCTGCTCTTATCATCCGATCGTGGTTGTATCTCTCTATTAGTGTTACTCGATCTTAGTGCTGCATTTGACACCATTGACCACAACATTCTTTTAAATAGACTAGAAAACTATGTTGGCATTAGTGGAATTGCATTAGCATGGTTTAAATCATACTTAACTGACCGTTATCAGTTTGTAGCAGTAAATGAAGAGATGTCTTATTGATCACAAGTTCAGTATGGCGTACCACAAGGCTCAGTACTAGGACCGCTGCTGTTCACTCTGTACATGCTACCATTAGGAGATATCATTAGGAAACATGGAGTGAGCTTTCACTGTTATGCCGATGATACTCAGCTGTATATTTCTTCAAAACCCAACGAAACTTACCAATTCACAAAATTAACGGAATGCATAGCTGATATAAAAAATTGGATGACTAGTAATTTCCTACTACTAAATTCTGAAAAAACAGAGATTCTAATTATTAGAAAAAAAACGTCTAGAATAACCTAGAATACTGTCTAACACTTGATGGCTGCTCTGTTAAGTCTTCGTCGTCGGTTAGGAACCTGTGTGTGTGTGTGTGTGTGCGTGCTCTTTGATAGCTATCTTTCATGTGAAAGTCACGTGTCTAGTATCTGTAAAACCACATTTTCCATCTTAAAAATATATCTAAAATACACCATATGCTCTCATTGACGAATGCGGAACAATTAGTTAATGCGTTCATGACCTCAAGGCTAGATTACTGTAATGCTCTACTGGGTGGTTGCCCTGCACGCTTAATAAACAAACTACAGCTGGTCCAAAACGCAGCAGCTCGAGTTCTTACCAGAACCAGGAAGTATGACCATATTAGCCCGGTTCTGTCAACACTGCATTGGCTGCCTATTAAACATCGTATACATTTTAAAATATTGCTGATTACTTACAAAGCACTAAATGGTTTAGCTCCGCAGTGCTTGAGCGAGCTCTTAACGCATTATAGTCCTTCACGTCTATTGCGATCTCAAAATACCGGCCAGTTGATAATACCTAGAATATCTAAATCGACTGCTGGCGGGAGATCCTTTTCCTATTTAGCACCAAAACTTTGGAACAGTCTTCCTACCATTGTCCGGGAAGCAGACACACTCTGTCAGTTCAAAGCTAGACTAAAAACTAGTCTCTCACTAGTCTCTCCTAGGCCTCCTCCTTCTCCTCTGCACAGATAATCGTTGTCGGGATAATCCCGGTTCGTGTGGCTACGCCGAAGCGATAACATTCTGTATTATAAATTTTAAGGCCAGACAAGTAGTTTGTTGAGGGTTGTTTTTTAGGGAAGGACTACATGCCTGCGCACATATATTCAAACGCACATCCCTATAGACCTTATGTAGCCCCGCCCCTTTTCAGCGCTGCGCTCGTTGTCTTTTGACTTCTGGTCTGTATTTTCACAGCGATCTTGCATAGGTATGAATGAACTGCTCGTAAAAAATGTCCTGGTCGACATTTGTTAAGACATCTGCTTTACAATGCTTATGATAAACATAACAATGCTCATGATAACTTTTGTTAACTCTACAATAAGTAAATCCACTTCACCAGCTAATTACTCCTGGACAGCGATGCCATAGAAATATACAGAGCGACCGCAAAAACAGAAGTTCAAAGACAATGTTCTAAAGATGACGGCGCCCACGTTTCTCTGGTGCATAAGGTCTATAGAATGAGCTCTTAATACGCATGTGCGCGCCATCAGCGTTCTCACTAGGGGTGGGAATCTCTAGGCACCTCACGATTCGATTCGATTACGATTCAGAGGGCTGCGATTCGATGCTAAATCGATTATCAGAATCTTTTTTTTGTGTGTGTGACTATAAATACTTTGCTTTAAAAGTACAAAGTAATGACCCATAAAGAATTAACGTACAATATATTTTATTAACATTGCAAAGAACCAACAGGAAAATACATGTGTGTCTGAACTAGCAGCAGCATATTTGTAGTAAATTAATAATATAACAACGACCGGTAACGTTACAGCCGAGTGTTTTTCCTCCTCTGGCTGGAAACGTGTCATTTGGCTTCATGTGTCTTGTTTCCGAAATATTTTAGTTTTACTCTACAAAGCTTACAACTAGTGTGGCTCTTGTCCAGCTCCTTTCCCCCTTCAACTTCAGAAGCCAAAATATTTCCACACGTCAGCTTTTAACGAGGAGGGTGTTTGGATTTGGCGCTCAGCCATCGCGTCCGCGTCTGTTATGTGCACGCCACAGACGGTCCGGCCACTGCACTTCCGCGCTTCAGAGTTCCGTCTTTCGCGTTCCGTCAATATTACGTTATTATAAATA